>NW_027592340.1:0-12500 GCF_964213995.1 Mustelus asterias
ATATCTCTCTCCCATTCTCTCTCTCTCTCTCTCCCATTCTCTCTTCTTCTCTCTCTCTCTCCATTTCCTCTCTCTCTCTCTCTCCCATTCTCTCTCTCTCTCTCTCTCCCATTCTCTCTCTCTCTCTCTCCCATTCTCTCTCACTCTCTCTCCCATTCTCTCTCTCTCTCTCTCTCTCTCCCATTCCTCTCTCTCTCTCTCTCTCTCCCATTCTCTCTCTCTCTCTCTCTCTCTCTGTCAATCTGTCTGTTAACCTGACCCTCGTTCCATTACATTATTCACCTTCTGTGTTCCAGAACAATGTGGAGATTCCGATCCCCAAGTATTTTTCCCGGGAAGCAGCAAGACTTCGGGAGCAGCGGAGGGTCTTTTTTGCGAAGCTGCTTCAAGAAGAGTCGTTGATCCCAGTGAGTTCCACAATTAAACTTTATTTATCAATGATCTGGAAGAGGGAACTGAATGTATTGTCTCCAAATTTGCAGATGATACAAAGTTGGGTGGGAGGGTGAGCTGTGAGGAAGATGCAGAGATGCTTCAGTATGATTTGGACAGGCTGAGTGTGTGGGTATCTGCAGGACAGGTGCAGTATAATGTGGATAAATGTGAGGTTATCCACTTTGGTAGCAATAATCGGAAGACAGATTATTATCTGAATGGGTGTGAATTGAGGGAGGCGGATACTCAGCGAGACCTTGGAGTCCTCGTGCATCAGTCGCTGAGAGTAAGCGCACAGGTACAGCAGGCAGTAAAGAAGGTGAATGGTATGTTGGCCTTCATAGCGAGAGGATTTGAGTATCGGGATAGAGATGTTTTGCTGCAATTGTCCAGGGCGTTGGTGAGGCCGCACCTGGAGTATTGTGTGCAGTTTTGGTGTCCTTATCTGAGGAAGGATGTCCTTGCTATTGAGGGAGTCCAGCGAAGGTTTACCAGGCTGATTCCTGGGATGGCAGGTCTGTCATATGAGGAGAGACTGAGTCGGTTAGGATTATATTCACTGGAGTTTAGAAGAGTGAGAGGGGATCTCGTAGAAACTTATAAAATTCTAACAGGGTGAGACAGGGTAGATTCAGAAAGAATGTTTCCACTGGGCAATGATCCCATTCCCACTGCGATGATCCCATTCCCGCTGTGTGATGATCCCATTCCCACTGCGATGATCCCATTCCCGCTGTGTGATGGTCCCATTCCCACTGCGATGATCCCATTCCCACTGGGCGATGACCCCATTCCCAGTGTGCGATGATCCCAGGCTCCTGTCTGGGTGGGAGAATCAGCTCCTTTCACCCACATTCCCGATTCTGTTCCAGGAGGAGGAGGTCCCACAGAGCACGGATGAAGCTGTCCGTATCATCCAGATTTCGGAGCGAGCGAGACAGGGTCGCCTCCGAGCCCGGATCATGAGGGACATCTGGAGAGAGGAACAGAGAGAGAAGAATCGAAAACTACTGCCCCCTGTTACCATGGAGCCTGCAGAGGCTGCAACTCTCATACAGAAGGTGGGTACAGGGGGTCATTGGCACAGAGAGAGCGGGTACAGGGGGGGACGGATACAGAGAGAGTGGGTACGGGGGGGCAAACACAGAGAGAGCGTGTACAGGGGGGGACGGATACAGAGAGAGTGGGTACAGGGGCATTGACAGAGAGAGAGAGAGTGGGTACAGGGGGGACAGACACAGAGAGTGGGTACAGGGGGTCATTGGCACAGAGAGAGCAGGTACAGGGGGGGACAGATACAGAGAGAGTGGGTACGGGGGGGCAAACACAGAGAGAGTGGGTACAGGGGGATTGACACAGAGAGAGTGGGTACAGGGGCATTGACACAGAGAGAGAGTGGGTACGGGGGGACGGACACAGAGAGTGGGTACAGGGGAGACGGACACAGAGAGAGTGGGTACAGGGGGGACGGACACAGAGAGAGTGGGTACAGGGGCATTGACACAGAGAGAGAGTGGGTACAGGGGAGACGGACACAGAGAGAGTGGGTACAGGGGAGATTGACACAGAAAGAGAGTGGGTACAGGGGGGCATTGACACACAGAGAGAGTGGGAACAGGGGGACGGACACAGAGAGAGTGGGTACGGGGGGACGGACACAGAGAGAGTGGGTACAGGGGACGGACACAGAGAGAGTGGGTACAGGGGAGACGGACACAGAGAGAGTGGGAACAGGGGGACGGACACAGAGAGAGTGGGTACAGGGGAGACGGACACAGAGAGTGGGAACAGGGGGACGGACACAGAGAGAGTGGGTACAGGGGGGATATTGACACAGAGAGAGTGGGAACAGGGGGACGGACACAGAGAGAGTGGGTACAGGGGGGATATTGACACAGAGAGAGTGGGTACGGGGGGACGGACACAGAGAGAGCGGGTACAGGGGGGATATTGACACAGAGAGAGTGGGTACGGGGAGACGAACACAGAGAGAGTGGGAACAGGGGGACGGACACAGAGAGAGTGGGTACGGGGGGACGGACACAGAGAGAGTGGGTACAGGGGGACGGACACAGAGAGAGTGGGTACTGGGGGACGGACACAGAGAGAGTGGGTACAGGGAGACGGACACAGAGGGAGTGGGTACAGGGGGACGGACACAGAGAGAGTGGGTACAGGGAGACGGACACAGAGGGAGTGGGTACAGGGGGACGGACACAGGGAGAGTGGGTACGGGGGGACGGACACAGAGAGAGTGGGTACGGGGGGACGGACACAGAGAGAGTGGGTACGGGGGGACGGACACAGAGAGAGTGGGTACGGGGGGACGGACACAGAGAGAGTGGGTATAAGAACATAAGAACATAAGAAATAGGAGCAGGAGTAGGCCATCTAGCCCCTCGAGCCTGCCCCGCCATTCAATAAGATCATGGCTGATCTGACGTGGATCAGTACCACTTACCCGCCTGATCCCCATAACCCTTAATTCCCTTACTGATCAGGAATCCATCCATCCGCGCTTTAAACATATTCAGCGAGGTAGCCTCCACCACCTCAGTGGGCAGAGAATTCCAGAGATTCACCACCCTCTGGGAGAAGAAGTTCCTCCTCAACTCTGTCTTAAACCGACCCCCCTTTATTTTGAGGCTGTGTCCTCTAGTTTTAACTTCCTTACTAAGTGGAAAGAATCTCTCCGCCTCCACCCTATCCAGCCCCCGCATTATCTTATAAGTCTCCATAAGATCCCCCCTCATCCTTCTAAACTCCAACGAGTACAAACCCAATCTCCTCAGCCTCTCCTCATAATCCAAACCCCTCATCTCCGGTATCAACCTGGTGAACCTTCTCTGCACTCCCTCCAATGCCAATATATCCTTCCTCATATAAGGGGACCAATACTGCACACAGTATTCCAGCTGCGGCCTCACCAATGCCCTGTTCAGGTGCATCAAGACATCCCTGCTTTTATATTCTATCCCCCTCGCAATATAGGCCAACATCCCATTTGCCTTCTTGATCACCTGTTGTACCTGCAGACTGGGCTTTTGCGTCTCATGCACAAGGACCCCCAGGTCCCTTTGCACGGTAGCATGTTTTAATTTGTTTCCATTGAGATAGTAATCCCATTTGTTATTATTTCCTCCAAAGTGTATAACCTCGCATTTCTCAGCGTTGTACTCCATTTGCCATATCCTCGCCCACTCACTCAGCCTGTCCAAATCTCTCTGCAGATCTTCTCCGTCCTCCACACGATTCACTTTTCCACTTATCTTTGTGTCGTCTGCAAACTTCGTTACTCTACACTCCGTCCCCTCCTCCAGATCATCTATATAAATGGTAAACAGTTGCGGCCCGAGTACCGATCCCTGCGGCACGCCACTAGTTACCTTCCTCCAACCGGAAAAACACCCATTTATTCCGACTCTTTGCTTCCTGTCGGATAGCCAGTCCCCAATCCACTTTAACACACTACCCCCAACTCCGTGTGCCCTAATCTTCTTCAGCAGCCTTTTATGGGGCACCTTATCAAACGCCTTTTGGAAATCCAAAAACACCGCATCCACCGGTTCTCCTCCATCAACCGCCCTAGTCACATCTTCATAAAAATCCAACATGTTCGTCAAGCACGACTTTCCCCTCATGAATCCATGCTGCGTCTGATTGATCGAACCATTTCTATCCAGATGCCCTGCTATCTCCTCTTTAATAATGGATTCCAGCATTTTCCCTACTACAGACGTTAAGCTGACCGGCCTATAGTTACCCGCCTTTTGTCTCCTTCCCTTTTTAAACAGCGGCGTAACATTAGCCGTTTTCCAATCAACCGGCACTACCCCAGAATGCAACGAGTTTTGATAAATAATCACTAACGCATCCACTATTACCTCTGACATTTCTTTCAATACCCTGGGATGCATTCCATCCGGACCCGGGGACTTGTCCACCTTCAGTCCAATTAGTCTACCCAGCACTGCCTCTCTGGTAACATTAATTGTATTAAGTATTTCTCCTGCTGCCAACCCTCTATCGTTAATATTTGGCAAACTATTTGTGTCCTCCACCGTGAAGACCGACACAAAAAACTTATTTAAAGACTCAGCCATATCCTCATTTCCCACTATTAACTCCCCCCTCTCGTCCTCCAAGGGTCCAACATTCACTCTAGCCACTCTATTCCTTTTTATATATTTATAAAAACTTTTACTATCATTTTTTATATTAATTGCTAGCCTAGCTTCATAGTCTATCCTTCCTTTCTTTATCGCTTTCTTAGTCTCTCTTTGTTGTTTCTTAGATTTTTCCCAATCACTTGTTTCTCCACTATTTTTGGCCACTCTGTACGCAGCTGTTTTTATTTTAATACTCTCCTTTATTTCCTTCGTTATCCACGGCTGGTTCTCCCTTTTCTTACAATCCTTGTTTTTTGCTGGAATATATTTTTGCTGAGAACTGAAAAGGGGGGACGGACACAGAGAGAGTGGGTACAGGGGGGACGGATACAGAGAGAGTGGGTACAGGGGGGACGGACACAGAGAGTGGGTACGGGGGGACGGACACAGAGAGAGTGGGTACAGGGGGACGGACACAGAGAGAGTGGGTACGGGGGGGGGACGGATACAGAGAGAGTGGGTACGGGGGGACGGACACAGAGAGAGTGGGTACAGGGGGACGGACACAGAGGGAGTGGGTACAGGGGGACGGACACAGAGAGAGTGGGTACAGGGGGACGGACACAGAGAGAGTGGGTACAGGGGGACGGACACAGAGGGAGTGGGTACGGGGGGACGGACACAGAGAGAGTGGGTACAGGGGGACGGACACAGAGAGAGTGGGTACAGGGGGACGGACACAGAGAGAGTGGGTACAGGGGGACGGACACAGAGAGAGTGGGTACAGGGGGACGGACACAGAGAGAGTGGGTACGGAGGGACGGATACAGAGAGAGTGGGTACAGGGGGACGGACACAGAGAGAGTGGGTACGGGTGGACGGACACAGAGAGAGTGGGTACGGGGGGACGGACACAGAGAGAGTGGGAACAGGGGGACGGACACAGAGAGAGTGGGTACAGGGGGACGGACACAGAGAGAGTGGGAACAGGGGGACGGACACAGAGAGAGTGGGTACAGGGGGACGGACACAGGGAGAGTGGGTACAGGGGGACGGACACAGAGAGAGTGGGTACAGGGGGACGGACACAGAGAGAGTGGGTACAGGGGGACGGACACAGAGAGAGTGGGTACAGGGGGACGGACACAGAGAGAGTGGGTACGGGGGGACGGACACAGAGAGAGTGGGTACAGGGGGACGGACACAGAGAGAGTGGGTACAGGGGGGACGGACACAGAGAGAGTGGGTACGGGGGGACGGACACAGAGAGAGTGGGTACAGGGGGGACGGACACAGAGAGAGTGGGTACGGGGGGACGGACACAGAGAGAGTGGGTACAGGGGGACGGACACAGAGAGAGTGGGTACGGGGGGACGGACACAGAGAGAGTGGGTACAGGGGGACGGACACAGAGAGAGTGGGTACGGGGGGGGGACGGACACAGAGAGAGTGGGTACAGGGGGACGGACACAGAGAGAGTGGGTACGGGGGGGGACGGACACAGAGAGAGTGGGTACGGGGGGATGGACACAGAGAGAGTGGGTACAGGGGGACGGACACAGAGAGAGTGGGTACAGGGGGGACGGACACAGAGAGAGTGGGTACGGGGGGACGGACACAGAGAGAGTGGGTACAGGGGGACGGACACAGAGAGAGTGGGTACAGGGGGACGGACACAGAGAGAGTGGGTACGGGGGGACGGACACAGAGAGAGTGGGTACGGGGGGACGGACACAGAGAGAGTGGGTACGGGGGGGGGACGGATACAGAGAGAGTGGGTACGGGGGGACGGACACAGAGAGAGTGGGTACAGGGGGACGGACACAGAGAGAGTGGGTACGGGGGGACGGATACAGAGGGAGTGGGTACGGGGGGACGGATACAGAGGGAGTGGGTACAGGGGGACGGACACAGAGAGAGTGGGTACGGGGGGACGGATACAGAGAGAGTGGGTACGGGGGGACAGACACAGAGAGAGTGGGTACAGGGGGACGGATACAGAGAGAGTGGGTACGGGGGGACGGACACAGAGAGAGTGGGTACAGGGGGACGGATACAGAGAGAGTGGGTACAGGGGGACGGACACAGAGAGAGTGGGTACGGGGGGACGGATACAGAGAGAGTGGGTACAGGGGGACGGACACAGAGAGAGTGGGTACAGGGGGACGGACACAGAGAGAGTGGGTACGGGGGGGGGACGGACACAGGGAGAGTGGGTACGGGGGGACGGACACAGAGAGAGTGGGTACGGGGGGACGGACACAGAGAGAGTGGGTACGGGGGGACGGATACAGAGAGAGTGGGTACGGGGGGGGGACGGACACAGAGAGAGTGGGTACGGGGGGACGGACACAGAGAGAGTGGGTACAGGGGGACGGACACAGAGAGAGTGGGTACGGGGGGACGGACACAGAGAGAGTGGGTACAGGGGGGCGGACACAGAGAGAGTGGGTACAGGGGGACGGACACAGAGAGAGTGGGTACAGGGGGACGGACACAGAGAGAGTGGGTACAGGGGGACGGACACTGAAACGGGATACATAGAGATATTTATAAATTTTGGGAATTCCTTTGTGCTCTATTCACAGTGGATAAGAGTTGCTGAGTGAACCAAATCCGAGAGGGAGACTTGTCTCATACCCTAACCTTTTTATTGTATTCTGTAAATGGGAAGAACCATCCTGATCTCAGCATCTACCATCCCAGTAACACTTTGGGGATTTTAAACATTAATAGTAAAAGTTTTATTGACAAGAAGAAAGAAAAACTTAAGCACAGAAGATTACAATTACACTTTTAAAAATAGTCTTCCAATAGATTCAAACAAAATACTCCCTACTTGGTCAGATCCAAGATAATTGATGAGGGAAGGGCTGTGGATGTGGTTTATATGGACTTCAGTAAGGCATTTGACAAGGTCACACATGGCAGACTGGCACAAAAACTAAAATCAGATGGGACTCGGGGTGGGCTGGCTGGATGGATACAGAACTGGCTTGGTTCTAGAACAGTAAGAAGTCTCACAGCACCAGGTTAAAGTCCAACAGGTTTATTTGGTAGCAAAAGCTACTTGCTTTCGGAGCGCTGCTCCTTCGTCAGGTGAGTGGGAGTTCTGTTCACAAACAGGGCATATAAAGACACAAACTCAATTTACAGAATAATGGTTGGAATGCGAGTCTTTACAGATAATCAAGTCTTAAAGGTACAGACAATGTGAGTGGAGAGAGCGTTAAGCACAGGTTAAAGTGATGTGTATTGTCTCCAGCCAGGACAGTTAGTGAGATTTTGCAAGTCCAGGCAAGTCGTGGGGGTTACAGATAGTGTGACATGAACCCAACATCCCGGTTGAGGCCGTCCTCGTGAGTGCGGAACTTGGCTATCAGTTTCTGCTCAGCGACTCTGCGCTGTCGTGTGTCGCGAAGGCCGCCTTGGAGAACGCTTACCCGAAGATCAGAGGCTGAATGCCCGTGACCTCTGAAGTGCTCCCCAACAGGAAGAGAACAGTCTTGCCTGGTGATTGTCGAGCGGTGTTCATTCATCCGTTGTCGTAGCGTCTGCATGGTTTCCCCAATGTACCATGCCTCGGGACATCCTTTCCTGCAGCGTATCAGGTAGACAACGTTGGCCGAGTTGCAAGAGTAGGTACCGTGTACCTGGTTCATGTCACACTATCTGTAACCCCCACGACTTGCCGGGGATTGTCAGAGGATACAACAGGATAGAGATAGATAGGAGACTTGGGCACAGAAATGGCAGATGGAGTTTAATCCGGACAAATGTGAGGTGATGCATTTTGGAGGATCAAATTTAGATGTGAATTATACTGTAAATGGCAGAACCCTCAGGAACATTAACATACGGTAGCACAGTGGTTAGCACTGCTGCTTCACAGCTCCAGGGACCTGGGTTCGATTCCTGGCTTGGGTCACTGTCTGTGTGGAGTTTGCACATTCTCCTCGTGTCTGCGTGGGTTTCCTCCGGGTGCTCCGGTTTCCTCCCACAGTCCAAAGATGTGCGGGTTAAGTTGATTGGCTGTGCTAAAATTGTTCCTTAGTGTCAGGGGGTTTGGCGGGGTAAATCTGTAGGGATATGGGGGTAGGGTCTGGGTGGGATTGTGGTCGGTGCAGACTCGATGGGCCAAATGGCCTCTTTCTGCACTGTAGGGTTTCTATGATTCTATGATACAGAGGGATCTGGGCGGCAGATCCACAGTTCCCTAAAAGTGGCAACACAGGTGGCCAAGGTGATTAAGAAGGCATACGGCATGCTTGTCTTCATCAGCCGGGGCATTGAGTACAAGAGTTAGGGAATCATGTAGCAGCTATATAAAACCTTGGTTAGGCCACATTTGGAGTATTGTGTTCAGTTCCGGTCACCACACTACCAGAAGGACGTGGAAGCTTTGGAAAGAGTGCAAAGAAGGTTCACCAGGATAGACTGGCACTGGATGGGGTGCAGAGGAGATTCACTAGGTTGATTCCGGAGTTGAGGGTTGGCTTATGAGGAGATGCTGTGTAGACTGGGGTGATACTCTTTGGAATTCAGAAGAATGAGGGGAGATCTTATAGAAATATAGAAGATTATAAAGGGAATAGATAAGATAGAAGCAGGGAAGTAGTTTCCACTGGCGGGTGAAACTGGAACGAGGGGGCATAGCCTCAAAATAAGGGGGAGCAGATTTAGGACTGAGTTGAGGAGGAACTTCTTCACACAAAGGGTTGTGAATCTGTGGAATTCCCTGCCCAGTGAAGCAGTTGAGGCTACCGCATTGAATGTTTTTAAGGCAAGGATAGATAAATTTTTGAACAGTAAAGGAATTAAGGGTTATGGTGAGTGGGCGGGTAAGTGGTACTGATCCACGTCAGATCAGCCATGATCTTATTGAATAGCGGAGCAGGCTCAAGGGGCCAGATGGCCTACTCCTGCTCCTAGTTCTTATGTTTTTATGAGCTCTCAATCCAGCTTGCTCTCTGTTGTGGAAATACAATAAACTTCAGAGCGAAAATTTATTTTTAGAGCCCAGGTTTGATTGGATAACTGATTCAAGCTTCACATGACCCTTTCTCTGAGGCTGTACAGTGGAGAAAAGGCCCTTTGGCCCATTGAGCCTGCACCGATGGGCAAGTTTGCATCTACTGATGCAAACCACTCGGGAGTGCTTCCATTGCCAATGTCTGCATTTCGCACCGGCACTCCTTTTCATGTCTCAACTCTCCCAGACAAATTGTCTCCATTTACCCTTTCCCAGTTTAATTGGCACACAGGCGGAATTCTCCCGCCCCGCCTACAGCGGGAATCATCGCGTATGGGTGGGGGTGATGGGGGTGATGGGGGTGATGGGGGTGATGGGGGTGATGGGGGTGGTGGGGGTGATGGGGGTGGTGGGGGTGGTGGGGGTGATGGGGGTGGTGGGGGTGATGGGGGTGGTGGGGGTGGTGGGGGTGATGGGGGTGGTGGGGGTGGTGGGGGTGGTGGGGGTGATGGGGGTGGTGGGGGTGGTGGGGGTGATGGGGGTGATGGGGGTGGTGGGGGTGATGGGGGTGATGGGGGTGGTGGGGGTGGTGGGGGTGATGGGGGTGGTGGGGGTGGTGGGGGTGGTGGGGGTGATGGGGGTGGTGGGGGTGCTGGGGGTGGTGGGGGTGATGGGGGTGATGGGGGTGATGGGGGCACGGACCATGCAAAAGTTCATCGACCTCGGGTGTGATTTTCCAGTTTTGAGGCGAGTGCAGCTGGAAAATCCCACCCACAGCCTTCATTACGGAATAATGCAATATTCACCAAAAATATTTCAATCATCCATTCTCACAATTGCTACAATTAAAAAGACAGATCGAAGATATTAAGTGACCCACCGGCCAGTTCTGTTACTGCCAGAGCTCCAAGAGGTCGTGGAATTTTTGTTCTCTGATCAAACAGAAACAGCAAGAAACCGAAAGGATGATAAAGAGCTGTCTGTCCAAAACTCAAAGCAAAGGTACACAGGTACACAGGTACATGTACACAGGTACAGGTACACAGGTGCAGGTACACAGGTACAGGTACAGGTACACAGGTACAGGTACAGGTACACAGGTACAGGTACAGGTACACAAGTACAGGTACACAGGTACAGGTGTACAGGTACACAGGTACAGGTAAAGGTGTACAGGTACAGGTACAAGTACAGGTACAGGTACACAGGTACAGGTGTACAGGTACAGGTGTACAGGTACACAGGTACAGGTACACCAGTACAGGTGTACAGGTACAGGTACACAGGTACAGGTACAGGTACAGGTACACAGGTACAGGTACAGGTACACAAGTACAGGTACACAGGTACAGGTGTACAGGTACAGGTACACAGGTACAGGTAAAGGTGTACAGGTACAGGTACAAGTACAGGTACAGGTACACCAGTACAGGTGTACAGGTACAGGTACACAGGTACAGGTGTACAGGTACAGGTACACAGGTACAGGTGTACAGGTACAGGTACACAGGTACAGGTACAGGTACACAGGTCACTGAAAGTGGCAATGCAGGTGGAGAAGGTAGTCAAGAAGGTATACGGCATGCTTGCCTTCATTGGCCGGAACACTGAGTTTAAAAATTGTCCAGTCATGTTGCAGCTTTATAGAACCTTAGTTAGGCCGCACTTGGAATATAGTGTTCAATTCTGGTCGCCACACTACCAGAAGGATGTGGAGGCTTTGGAGTGGGTACAGAAAAGATTTACCAGGATGTTGCCTGGTATGGAGGGCATTAGCTATGAGGAGAGGTTGGAGAAACTTGGTTTGTTCTCACTGGAGCGACGGAGGTTGAGGGGAGACCTGATAGAAGTCGACAAGATTATGAGAGGTATGGACAGAGTGGATAGTCAGAAGCTTTTTCCCAGGGTGGAAGAGTCAATTACTCGGGGGCACAGGTTTAAGGTGTGAGGGGCAAGGTTAAAAGGAGATGTACGAGGCAGAGGGTGGTGGGTGCCTGGAACTCGCTGCTGGGGGAGGTAGTGGAAGCGGATACGATAGTGACTTTTAAGGGGCGTCTTGACAAATACATGAATGGGATGGGAATAGAGGGATATGGTCCCCGGAAGGGTAGGGGGTTTTAGTTAAGTCGGGCAGCATGGTCGGTGCAGGCTTGGAGGGCCGAAGGACCTGTTCCTGTGGTGTAATTTTCTTTGTTCTTTGTTTAAAGTAGCTGAATGAATCGATGTGGGGAATGCAGTCAGTAATACAGTGATACAGTCAGTGTAATATATTCAGCTTCTATTCAGTGCAGAATGGATCACAGCAAACAGAACGAAGGTTCAAAGTTAAAGAGGTTAAAGGTCGTTAGTCAGGCTGACAAAATGTGGAAAGTGATTTTCCGCTGCGATGAATGTTGGAGTTCATCGTTTATCATCAATGTTTTGGAATCAGAAATGCAATTTCTAAAGCTGTGGAAGATACCAGATCATAGAATCCCGACAGTGCAGAAGGAGGCCATTTGGCCCATCGAGTCTGTACCGACCACAATCCCACCCAGGCCCTATCCCCACAACCCCACATATTTACCCTGCTAATCCCCTAACACGAGGGTCAATTTATCACGGCCAATCCACCGAACCAGCACGTCTTTCGGACTGTGGGAAGAAACCGGAGCACCCGGAGGAAACCCACGCAGACACGGGGAGAATGTGCAGACTCCACACAGACAGTGACCCAAGCCGGGAATCGAACCCGGGTCCCTGGCGCTGTGAGGCAGCAGTGCTAACCACTGTGCCACCGTGCTGCCCTTGGGAGGTGTAGTTAATACAGAGAGAGACTGTGATCAAATACAGAATTAATTAATTAACTTGCATAATAGTTCGGTAATTTGCAAATGAATTTCAAACTGGGTAAGTGTGAGGTGGTGCATCTGATAGTTTCTGGACTCCAACTTGTCTCTCCTCCACTTACACAGCTTCAGCTGAAGGAGATTTACTGGATCCAA
>NW_027592340.1:17500-57084 GCF_964213995.1 Mustelus asterias
TCCCCCACACACTGACTCTCACTGGGGTACAGGTTCCACACACACTGACTCTCACTGGGGTACGGGTTCCACACACACTGACTCTCACTGGGGTACGGGCTCCACACACACTGACTCTCACTGGGGTACGGGTCCCCCACACACTGACTCTCACTGGGGTACGGGTCCCCCACACACTGACTCTCACTGGGGTACGGGTCCCCCACACACTGACTCTCACTGGGGTACAGGTTCCACACACACTGACTCTCACTGGGGTACGGGTCCCACACACACTGACTCTCACTGGGGTACGGGTCCCACATACACTGACTCTCACTGGGGTACGGGTCCCCACACACTGACTCTCACTGGGGTATGGGCCCCCCACACACTGACTCTCACTGGGGTACGGGTTCCACACACACTGACTCACACTGGGGTACAGGTTCCACACACACTGACTCTCACTGGGGTACGGGTCCCCCACACACTGACTCTCACTGGGGTACGGGTCCCCCACACACTGACTCTCACTGGGGTACGGGTTCCACACACACTGACTCACACTGGGGTACAGGTTCCACACACACTGACTCTCACTGGGGTACGGGTCCCACACACAGTGACTCTCACTGGGGTACGGGTCCCCCACACACTGACTCTCACTGGGGTACGGGTCCCACACACACTGACTCTCACTGGGGTACGGGTTCCACACACACTGACTCTCACTGGGGTACGGGTTCCACACACACTGACTCTCACTGGGGTACGGGTCCCACACACACTGACTCTCACTGGGGTACGGGTCCCACACACACTGACTCTCACTGGGGTACGGGTCCCACACACACTGACTCTCACTGGGGTACGGGTTCCACACACACTGACTCTCACTGGGGTACGGGTCCCACACACACTGACTCTCACTGGGGTACGGGTCCCACACACACTGACTCTCACTGGGGTACGGGTTCCACACACACTGACTCTCACTGGGGTACGGGTCCCACACACACTGACTCTCACTGGGGTACGGGTTCCACACACACTGACCCTCACTGGGGTACGGGTTCCACACACACTGACTCTCACTGGGGTACGGGTTCCACACACACTGACCCTCACTGGGGTACGGGTTCCACACACACTGACTCTCACTGGGGTACGGGTCCCACACACACTGACTCTCACTGGGGTACGGGTTCCACACACACTGACTCTC
The DNA here is from genome assembly GCF_964213995.1 of Mustelus asterias. Taxonomy (NCBI): domain Eukaryota; kingdom Metazoa; phylum Chordata; class Chondrichthyes; order Carcharhiniformes; family Triakidae; genus Mustelus; species Mustelus asterias. The sequence goes on from NW_027592340.1 coordinate 18,708, forward strand.
ACTGGGGTACGGGTTCCACACACACTGACTCTCACTGGGGTACGGGTTCCACAGACACTGACTCTCACTGGGGTACGGGTCCCACACACACTGACTCTCACTGGGGTACGGGTCCCACACACAATGACTCTCACTGGGGTACGGGTTCCACACACATTGACTCTCACTGGGGTACGGGTCCCCACACACTGACTCTCACTGGGGTACGGGTTCCACACACACTGACTCTCACTGGGGTACGGGTTCCACACACACTGACTCTCACTGGGGTACGGGTTCCACACACAGTGACTCTCACTGGGGTACGGGTTCCACACACACTGACTCTCACTGGCGTACGGGTCCCACACACACTGACTCTCACTGGGGTACGGGTCCCACACACACTGACTCTCACTGGGGTACGGGTCCCACACACACTGACTCTCACTGGGGTACGGGTCCCACACACACTGACTCTCACTGGGGTACGGGTCCCACACACACTGACTCTCACTGGGGTATGGGTCCCACACACACTGACTCTCACTGGGGTACGGGTCCCACACACACTGACACGCACTGGGGTACGGGTCCCACACACACTGACTCTCACTGGGGTACGGGTCCCACACACACTGACTCTCACTGGGGTACGGGTCCCACACACACTGACTCTCACTGGGGTACGGGTCCCACACACACTGACTCTCACTGGGGTACGGGTCCCACACACACTGACTCTCACTGGGGTACGGGTCCCACACACACTGACTCTCACTGGGGTACGGGTTCCACACACACTGACTCTCACTGGGGTACGGGTTCCACACACACTGACTCTCACTGGGGTACGGGTTCCACACACACTGACTCTCACTGGGGTACGGGTTCCACACACACTGACTCTCACTGGGGTACGGGTCCCACACACACTGACTCTCACTGGGGTACGGGTCCCACACACACTGACTCTCACTGGGGTACGGGTCCCACACACACTGACACTCACTGGGGTACGGGTCCCACACACACTGACTCTCACTGGGGTACGGGTTCCACACATACGGACTCTCACTGGGGTACGGGTCCCACACACACTGACTCTCACTGGGGTACGGGTTCCACACACACTGACACTCACTGGGGTACGGGTCCCACACACACTGACTCTCACTGGGGTACGGGTCCCACACACACTGACACTCACTGGGGTACGAGTTCCACACACACTGACTCTCACTGGGGTACGGGTTCCACACACACTGACTCTCACTGGGGTACGGGTCCCACACACACTGACCCTCACTGGGGTACGGGTTCCACACACACTGACTCTCACTGGGGTACGGGTCCCACACACACTGACTCTCACTGGGGTACGGGTTCCACACACACTGACTCTCACTGGGGTACGGGTCCCACACACACTGACCCTCACTGGGGTACGGGTTCCACACACACTGACTCTCACTGGGGTACGGGTCCCACACACACTGACTCTCACTGGGGTACGGGTTCCAAACACACTGACTCTCACTGGGGTACGGGTCCCACACACACTGACTCTCACTGGGGTACGGGTCCCACACACACTGACTCTCACTGGGGTACGGGTCCCACACACACTGACTCTCACTGGGGTACGGGTTCCACACACATTGACTCTCACTGGGGTACGGGTCCCCACACACTGACTCTCACTGGGGTACGGGTCCCACACACACTGACTCTCACTGGGGTACGGGTCCCACACACACTGACTCTCACTGGGGTACGGGTCCCACACACACTGACTCTCACTGGGGTACGGGTCCCACACACACTGACTCTCACTGGGGTACGGGTCCCACACACACTGACTCTCACTGGGGTACGGGTTCCACACACACTGACTCTCACTGGGGTACGGGTCCCACACACACTGACTCTCACTGGGGTACGAGTTCCACACACACTGACTCTCACTGGGGTACGGGTCCCACACACACTGACTCTCACTGGGGTACGGGCTCCACACACACTGACTCTCACTGGGGTACGGGTCCCACACACACTGACTCTCACTGGGGTACGGGTCCCACACACACAGTGACTCTCACTGGGGTACGGGTTCCACACACACTGACTCTCACTGGGGTACGGGTTCCACACACACACTGACTCTCACTGGGGTACGGGTCCCACACACACTGACTCTCACTGGGGTACAGGTCCCACACACACTGACTCTCACTGGGGTACGGGTCCCAAACACACTGACTCTCACTGGGGTATGGGTTCCACACACACTGACTCTCACTGGGGTACGGGTTCCACACACACTGGCTCTCACTGGGGTACGGGTCCCACACACACTGACTCTCACTGGGGTACGGGTTCCACACATACGGACTCTCACTGGGGTACGGGTCCCACACACACTGACTCTCACTGGGGTACGGGTCCCACACACACAGTGACTCTCACTGGGGTACGGGTTCCACACACACTGACTCTCACTGGGGTACGGGTTCCACACACACACTGACTCTCACTGGGGTACGGGTCCCACACACACTGACTCTCACTGGGGTACAGGTCCCACACACACTGACTCTCACTGGGGTATGGGTTCCACACACACTGACTCTCACTGGGGTACGAGTTCCACACACACTGACTCTCACTGGGGTACGGGTCCCACACACACTGACTCTCACTGGGGTACAGGTCCCACACACACTGACTCTCACTGGGGTACGGGTCCCACACACTGACTCTCACTGGGGTACAGGTTCCACACACACTGACTCTCACTGGGGTACGGGTCCCACACACACTGACTCTCACTGGGGTACGGGTCCCACACACACTGACTCTCACTGGGGTACAGGTCCCACACACACTGACTCTCACTGGGGTATCGTTTCCACACACACTGACTCTCACTGGGGTACGGGTTCCACACACACTGGCTCTCACTGGGGTACGGGTCCCACACACACTGACTCTCACTGGGGTACGGGTCCCACACACACTGACTCTCACTGGGGTACGGGTCCCACACACACTGACTCTCACTGGGGTACGGGTCCCACACACACTGACTCTCACTGGGGTACGGGTCCCACACACACTGACTCTCACTGGGGTACGGGTTCCACACACACTGACTCTCACTGGGGTACGGGTTCCACACACACTGACTCTCACTGGGGTACGGGTCCCACACACACTGACTCTCACTGGGGTACGGGTCCCACACACACTGACTCTCACTGGGGTACGGGTCCCACACACACTGACACTCACTGGGGTACGGGTCCCACACACACTGACTCTCACTGGGGTACGGGTTCCACACATACGGACTCTCACTGGGGTACGGGTCCCACACACACTGACTCTCACTGGGGTACGGGTTCCACACACACTGACACTCACTGGGGTACGGGTCCCACACACACTGACTCTCACTGGGGTACGGGTCCCACACACACTGACACTCACTGGGGTACGAGTTCCACACACACTGACTCTCACTGGGGTACGGGTTCCACACACACTGACTCTCACTGGGGTACGGGTCCCACACACACTGACCCTCACTGGGGTACGGGTTCCACACACACTGACTCTCACTGGGGTACGGGTCCCACACACACTGACTCTCACTGGGGTACGGGTTCCACACACACTGACTCTCACTGGGGTACGGGCTCCACACACACTGACCCTCACTGGGGTACGGGTTCCACACACACTGACTCTCACTGGGGTACGGGTCCCACACACACTGACTCTCACTGGGGTACGGGTTCCAAACACACTGACTCTCACTGGGGTACGGGTCCCACACACACTGACTCTCACTGGGGTACGGGTCCCACACACACTGACTCTCACTGGGGTACGGGTCCCACACACACTGACTCTCACTGGGGTACGGGTTCCACACACATTGACTCTCACTGGGGTACGGGTCCCCACACACTGACTCTCACTGGGGTACGGGTCCCACACACACTGACTCTCACTGGGGTACGGGTCCCACACACACTGACTCTCACTGGGGTACGGGTCCCACACACACTGACTCTCACTGGGGTACGGGTCCCACACACACTGACTCTCACTGGGGTACGGGTCCCACACACACTGACTCTCACTGGGGTACGGGTTCCACACACACTGACTCTCACTGGGGTACGGGTCCCACACACACTGACTCTCACTGGGGTACGAGTTCCACACACACTGACTCTCACTGGGGTACGGGTCCCACACACACTGACTCTCACTGGGGTACGGGCTCCACACACACTGACTCTCACTGGGGTACGGGTCCCACACACACTGACTCTCACTGGGGTACGGGTCCCACACACACAGTGACTCTCACTGGGGTACGGGTTCCACACACACTGACTCTCACTGGGGTACGGGTTCCACACACACACTGACTCTCACTGGGGTACGGGTCCCACACACACTGACTCTCACTGGGGTACAGGTCCCACACACACTGACTCTCACTGGGGTACGGGTCCCAAACACACTGACTCTCACTGGGGTATGGGTTCCACACACACTGACTCTCACTGGGGTACGGGTTCCACACACACTGGCTCTCACTGGGGTACGGGTCCCACACACACTGACTCTCACTGGGGTACGGGTTCCACACATACGGACTCTCACTGGGGTACGGGTCCCACACACACTGACTCTCACTGGGGTACGGGTCCCACACACACAGTGACTCTCACTGGGGTACGGGTTCCACACACACTGACTCTCACTGGGGTACGGGTTCCACACACACACTGACTCTCACTGGGGTACGGGTCCCACACACACTGACTCTCACTGGGGTACAGGTCCCACACACACTGACTCTCACTGGGGTATGGGTTCCACACACACTGACTCTCACTGGGGTACGAGTTCCACACACACTGACTCTCACTGGGGTACGGGTCCCACACACACTGACTCTCACTGGGGTACAGGTCCCACACACACTGACTCTCACTGGGGTACGGGTCCCACACACTGACTCTCACTGGGGTACAGGTTCCACACACACTGACTCTCACTGGGGTACGGGTCCCACACACACTGACTCTCACTGGGGTACGGGTCCCACACACACTGACTCTCACTGGGGTACAGGTCCCACACACACTGACTCTCACTGGGGTATCGTTTCCACACACACTGACTCTCACTGGGGTACGGGTTCCACACACACTGGCTCTCACTGGGGTACGGGTCCCACACACACTGACTCTCACTGGGGTACGGGTCCCACACACACTGACTCTCACTGGGGTACGGGTCCCACACACACTGACTCTCACTGGGGTACGGGTCCCACACACACTGACTCTCACTGGGGTACGGGTCCCACACACACTGACTCTCACTGGGGTACGGGTTCCACACACACTGACTCTCACTGGGGTACGGGTCCCACACACACTGACTCTCACTGGGGTACGAGTTCCACACACACTGACTCTCACTGGGGTACGGGTCCCACACACACTGACTCTCACTGGGGTACGGGCTCCACACACACTGACTCTCACTGGGGTACGGGTCCCACACACACTGACTCTCACTGGGGTACGGGTCCCACACACACTGACTCTCACTGGGGTACGGGTCCCACACACACTGACTCTCACTGGGGTACGGGTTCCACACACACTGACTCTCACTGGGGTACGGGTCCCACACACACTGACTCTCACTGGGGTACGGGTTCCACACACACTGACTCTCACTGGGGTACGGGTTCCACACATACGGACTCTCACTGGGGTACGGGTCCCACACACACTGACTCTCACTGGGGTACGGGTTCCACACACACTGACACTCACTGGGGTACGGGTCCCACACACACTGACTCTCACTGGGGTACGGGTCCCACACACACTGACACTCACTGGGGTACGAGTTCCACACACACTGACTCTCACTGGGGTACGGGTTCCACACACACTGACCCTCACTGGGGTACGGGTTCCACACACACTGACTCTCACTGGGGTACGGGTCCCACACACACTGACTCTCACTGGGGTACGGGTTCCACACACACTGACACTCACTGGGGTACGGGTTCCACACACACTGACCCTCACTGGGGTACGGGTTCCACACACACTGACTCTCACTGGGGTACGGGTCCCACACACACTGACTCTCACTGGGGTACGGGTTCCAAACACACTGACTCTCACTGGGGTACGGGTCCCACACACACTGACTCTCACTGGGGTACGGGTCCCACACACACTGACTCTCACTGGGGTACGGGTCCCACACACACTGACTCTCACTGGGGTACGGGTTCCACACACATTGACTCTCACTGGGGTACGGGTCCCCACACACTGACTCTCACTGGGGTACGGGTCCCACACACACTGACTCTCACTGGGGTACGGGTCACACACACACTGACTCTCACTGGGGTACGGGTCCCACACACACTGACTCTCACTGGGGTACGGGTCCCACACACACTGACTCTCACTGGGGTACGGGTCCCACACACACTGACTCTCACTGGGGTACGGGTTCCACACACACTGACTCTCACTGGGGTACGGGTCCCACACACACTGACTCTCACTGGGGTACGAGTTCCACACACACTGACTCTCACTGGGGTACGGGTCCCACACACACTGACTCTCACCGGGGTACGGGCTCCACACACACTGACTCTCACTGGGGTACGGGTCCCACACACACTGACTCTCACTGGGGTACGGGTCCCACACACACTGACTCTCACTGGGGTACGGGTCCCACACACACTGACTCTCACTGGGGTACGGGTTCCACACACACTGACTCTCACTGGGGTACGGGTCCCACACACACTGACTCTCACTGGGGTACGGGTTCCACACACACTGACTCTCACTGGGGTATGGGTTCCACACACACTGACTCTCACTGGGGTACAGGTCCCACACACACTGACTCTCACTGGGGTATGGGTTCCACACACACTGACTCTCACTGGGGTACAGGTCCCACACACACTGACTCTCACTGGGGTACGGGTCCCAAACACACTGACTCTCACTGGGGTATGGGTTCCACACACACTGACTCTCACTGGGGTACGGGTTCCACACACACTGGCTCTCACTGGGGTACGGGTCCCACACACACTGACTCTCACTGGGGTACGGGTTCCACACATACGGACTCTCACTGGGGTACGGGTCCCACACACACTGACTCTCACTGGGGTACGGGTCCCACACACACAGTGACTCTCACTGGGGTACGGGTTCCACACACACTGACTCTCACTGGGGTACGGGTTCCACACACACACTGACTCTCACTGGGGTACGGGTCCCACACACACTGACTCTCACTGGGGTACAGGTCCCACACACACTGACTCTCACTGGGGTATGGGTTCCACACACACTGACTCTCACTGGGGTACGAGTTCCACACACACTGACTCTCACTGGGATACGGGTTCCACACACACTGACTCTCACTGGGGTACGGGTTCCACACACACTGACTCTCACTGGGGTACAGGTCCCACACACACTGACTCACACTGGGGTACGGGTCCCACACACACTGACTCTCACTGGGGTATGGGTTCCACACACACTGACTCTCACTGGGGTACAGGTCCCACACACACTGACTCTCACTGGGGTACGGGTCCCACACACACTGACTCTCACTGGGGTATGGGTTCCACACACACTGACTCTCACTGGGGTACGGGTTCCACACACACTGGCTCTCACTGGGGTACGGGTCCCACACACACTGACTCTCACTGGGGTACAGGTTCCACACACACTGACTCTCACTGGGGTACGGGTTCTACACACACTGACTCTCACTGGGGTACGGGTTCCACACACACTGACTCTCACTGGGGTACGGGTACAGATATTACCTGGTCTCGAGGGTGTCGGCTATGAGGAGAGGTTGAATAAACTAGGATTGTTTTCACTGGAAAGACGGAGGCTGAGGGGAGACCTGATAGAGGGTCTACAAAATGATGAGAGGCACAGACAGGGTGGATAGTCAGAGGCTTTTCCCCAGGGTGGAAGTGTCAATTACAAGGGGGCACAGGTTCAAGGTGAGAGGGGGAAAGTTTAAGGGAGATTTGCAGGGGAAGTTTTTCACACAGAGAGTGGTGGGTGCGTGGAACGCGCTGCCAGAGGAGGTGGTGGAAGCAGGCACATTAGCAACATTTAAGAGGCATCTGGATGGGTCCATGAATAGGGAGGGGATAGAGGGATACGGACTGAGTAAGGGCAGAAGGTTTTATTAGTTCAGTCGGGCATCATGATCGGCACGGGCTTGGAGGGCCGAAGGGCCTGTTCCTGCGCTGTTCTGTTCTTTGTTCTTTTGTCTTTTGTTCTATGCCTTCTTAATCACCTTGGCCACCCGTGTTGCCACTTTCAGGGAACTGTGGACCTGTACGCCCAGATCCCTCTGTATGTTAATGTTTCGAAGGGTTCTGCCATTTACAGTATAATTCACAGCTAAATTTGATCCTCCAAAATGCATCACCTCACATTTGTCCAGATTAAACTTCATCTGACATTTCTGTGCCCAAGTCTCCAATCTATCTCTATCCTGTTGCATCCTCTGACAATCCCCGGCACTATCAGCAACTCCACCGATCTTCGTGTCATCCACAAATTCATCCACAAACTTACTAATCAGACCCCCCACATTTTCCTCCAGAGCATTTATATATACTACAAACAACAGAGGTCCCAGCACTGATCCCTGCGGAACACCGCTCGCTACAGATCTCCATTCTGAAAAACACCCTTCCACAGCTACTCTCTGTCTTCTATAACCGAGCCAGTTCTGTATCCATCCAGCCAGCCCACCCCGAATCCCTTCTGATTTTAGTTTTTGTCACAGTCTGCCATGTGGGGCCTTGTCAAATAGAGTCACAGAGGTTTGCAGCATGGAAACAGGCCCTTCGGCCCAACTTGTCCAACTAAACCCCAAAGCTAATCCCAACTGCCCACGTTTGGCCCATATCCCCCTATACCCATCGTACCCATGTAACTGTGTAAACGCATTTTAAAAGACAAAATTGTACCCACCTCTACTACTACCTCTGGCAGCTTGTTCCAGACACTCACCACCCTCTGTGTGAAAAAACTGTCCCTCTGGACACTTTTGTGTCTCTCCCCTCTCACCTTAAACCTATGCCCTCTAGTTTTAGACTCCCCCACCTTTGGGAAAAGATATTGACTATCTAGCTGATCTATGTCCCTCATTATTTTATAGACCTCTATAAGGTCACCCCTCAGCCTCCTACGCTCCAGAGAAAAATGTCCCAGTCTATCCAGCCTCTCCTTATAACTCAATCCATCAAGTCCCGGTAGCATCCTAGTAAATCTTTTCTGCACTCTTTCTAGTTTAATAATATCCTTTCCATAATAGGGTGACCAGAACTGTACACAGTATTCCAAGTGTGGCCTTACCAATGTCTTGTACAACTTCAACAAGACGTCCCAACTCCTGTATTCAATGTTCTGACCAATGACCCTAACGCCGACCCTGTGGGGAGTGTGTAAGTGCCCAGCTGTGGGCAGTCTGTGGGGAGTGTGTAAGTGCCCAGCTGTGGGGAGTCTGTGGGGAGTGTGTAAGTGCCCAGCTGTGGGGAGTCTGTGGGGAGTGTGTAAGTGCCCAGCTGTGGGCAGTCTGTGGGGAGTGTGTAAGTGCCCTGTTGGGGGTGCTGGGTGGATGCTGCTTCTTGCTGGACACTCCCTGGGCTCCCTGACAGGGTTGCAATGAGAGTTTGATGTTGAGAGTTTGATGTTGAGAGCTTGCTGCCTCTCTGTTCAGCTGCCCAGTCCGGGGGAAGTGGAGTCAGAGAGGGAACGGAGCCACACACTTTGACTGCAATTACATCCTCATCATTTGAGAAATGAATGTGTTTTTGTGGCTGGAATTTCTCTCCATTAGTGAGTGTTTAGTTCAGCGTTTTAAATAATTGACTGTTCCGTATGATATTTAAAATACATTTGCAGGGCAATGAGGCAATAAAGTGCCGAGATTTTTTTGATGACATACGACCATTGAGAAGACATCAGCTCTGGAGGAAGTTGCTGCAGATGTATATTAGAAAGTCATTACTGGCATCATTTCCAAGCGTGTGTGATGATGGGGAGAATCTCCTCTCTGCCTCGTGTTGTTAATGGGACTTCCTGCCAATAGTAACTCTGTACTCACTCATGTTACAACACTGTTAATGTTACATTTATTACAAGAACCACACACTTTCCAAATCGACAAATTGCATTCCGCTTAAAAAACATTGATTTTCCTATTAGCCATGTCTCCATGGCAACAGGGAAAATAGCATATAGATTGCACAGACATATATATACATTTTCTCCTAATATAAAAATTATACTAACTCCAAAATTAGCAGAGTTGCCGGGAGCTCAGAGAGAAACCAGTTTCTCTTGTAACTTTCCGCAGAGACACAGCTACAGATACAATCGCCCATTTCCCCAGGGTGGAGGGAGAGGGGGAGGAGGGTGTGGGAGAGGAGGGACAGGGGGAGGAGGGAATGGGGGAAGAGGGAGAGGGGGAAGAGGGAGAGGGGGAGGAGGGGGAGGAGGGGGAGGAGGGAGGAGGGGGAGGAGGGGGAGGAGGGAGGAGGGGGAGGAGGGAGAGGGGGAGGAGGGGAGGAGGGGGAGGGGAGGAGGGAGACGGGGAGGAGGGAGTGGGGAAGGAGGGGAGGAGGGAGGAGGGGGAGGAGGGAGACGGGGAGGAGGGAGGGGGGAAGGAGGGAGAGGGGGAGGAGGGAGGAGGGGGAGGAGGGGGAGGAGGGAGAGGGGGAGGGGGAGTGGGGAAGGAGGGGAGGAAGGAGAGGGGGAGGAGGGGGAGGGGAGGAGGGAGACGGGGAGGAGGGAGTGGGGAAGGGAGGGAGGAGGGGAGGAGGGGGAGGAGGGAGACGGGGAGGAGGGAGGGGGGAAGGAGGGAGGGGGGAGAGGGGGAGGAGGGAGGAGGGGGAGGAGGGAGGAGGGGGAGGAGGGGGAGGGGGAGGAGGGAGTGGGGAAGGAGGGGAGGAAGGAGAGGGGGAGGAGGGAGAGGGGGAGGAGGGAGGGGGAGGGGGGGAGGAGGGAGACGGGGAGGAGGGAGTGGGGAAGGAGGGGAGGAGGGAGAGGGGGAGGAGGGAGAGGGGGAGGAGGGAGGAGAGGAGGAAGGAGAGGGGGAGGAAGGAGAGGGGGAAGGAGTTAGTGGCAGTGACAGTCACAGTGGGTGCGAGACTTGCTTGTTAGTCATTGAGAAGATTACTGACAGTATCGGTAATGCAGAGACAGAGGTTAAAGTGTTTCAGGGAAGCAAAGAAACCAGGCTGGAGGAATCTCATTCTTCCAGAGAGGACCAGCAGGAAAAGGAATTTCGGGATTTTGGCTAAGATCAAGTGTAGTTTTGCTGTCCTGCACTTGATAGAAGCCGATGAGGTCACACTGAGGCTTCACTTGAAGCAATTTTTTTTAAATGGCATCTCGGCCTTTTGGCTAAGATGCAAATGAGATCAAGCAGTGGAGCAGGTGCAATGCCTGCTCCTATCAGCTTGGATCATGTAGATCAAGCCCAAGACAGGAAAAGGCTTGCCTGTCTTGTCAGCTTGGATCGGGAATGTCTCACTGGTTGAGACTTTGAACTGGACTCTGATTGGATTGACTTGGATATAAACAAAGAATTCAGGATTCCAGAGCCTTCAGAGAAATGGAAATGCATCAAAAACTAACTGAGGTTCCCAGAGACAAGTTCACCTTGTCAATGCTTTCTGAATATAGCACTTACCCAGAAAGCACTGACACTGGGATGAGTACAGGCACATACCACAGGAGGAGGCCACCCGGCCCCTCGAGCCTGCTCCCCCATTCAATAAGATCATGGCTGATCTGATTGTAACCTCAACCCCACATTCCTGCTGACCCCGAACAACCTTTCACCCCAGATAACCTTTCACCCCCAATAATCTTTCACACCCGATAACCTTTCACCCCGATAACCTTTCACCCCGATAACCTTTCACCCCGATAACCTTTCAACCCGATAACCTTTCACCTCCAATAGCCTTTCACCCAGATAACCTTTCACCCCGATAACCTTTCACCCCGATAACCTTTCACCCCCTTGTTACTCAGGAATCTAGCCCGACCTTCAAAATATTCCAAGATTCTGGGATTCTTCCCCCAGAGGCAGTGGAAGCAGAAACTTACCACCCATTGACAGGAGGAAACTCTCCTCATCTCTATCGGTGACCCCTTATTTTGAAACAGTGAGCCCGTGTTCTAGATTCTCCCACAAGAGGGAACATCCTCTCCACACCCACCCTGACTAAACCCCTCAGCATCTTAACGGTTTTGGTCAAGTCGCCTTTTACTCTTCTAAACTCCAGCAGACACAAACCCAATCTTTCCAACCTTTCCTCATAATCACACCGTCCAATGCTGGTGTTAATCTGGAAACCCTTCTCTGAGCTCCTAACGCAGTTACACCCTTCCTGAAATAAGGAGACCGATACAGCGCACAATACTCCAGATGTGGTCTCACCAATGTCCTGCACAACTGGAGCATAACCTCCAGATGTTTGTATTCAATTCCCATCACAAATGATAACATTCTATTCGCTTTCCGAATTATTTGCTGTACCTGTCCTCTGTGACTCATGCACTGGGACGCCCGGATCCCTCTGTATCTCAGAGCTCTGTAATCCCTCACTGTTTGGATAATAAACTTCTTTTTATTCTTCATGGCCAAAGTGGGCAATTTCACATTTTCCCACATTACACTCCATCTGGCAGATTTACCCACTCACTTAACCAATCTGTATCCTCCTGTAGCCTCCTTACATACTCTTACAAAAAACAATACAGCACAGGAACAGGCCCTTCGGCCCTCCAAGCCTGTGCCGATCATGATGCTCCAACTAAACTAAAAAAAATCTTCTGCCCTTACTCGGTTTGTATCCTTCTGTTCCCTCCTATTCATGTACCCATCCAGTTGCCTCTTAAATGGGACCTGGGTGTCCTTGTGCACCAGTCACTGAAGGTAAGCATGCAGGTGCAGCAGGCGGTAACGAAGGCAAATGGTATGTTGGCCTTCATTGCGAGAGGTTTCGAGCACAGGAGCAGGGATGTGTTGTTGCAATTATACAGGGCCTTGGTGAGGCCGCACCGAGAGTATTGTGTGCAGTTTGGTCTCCTTTTCTGAGGAAGGATGTTGTTGCTCTCGAGGGAGTGCAGCGAAGGTTTACCAGGCTGATTCCGGGGATGGCGGCACTGATGTATAGAACATAGAACAGTACAGCACAGAACAGGCCCTTCGGCCCACGATGTTGTGCCGAGCTTTATCTGAAACCAAGATCAAGCTATCCCACTCCCTATCATCCTGGTGTGCTCCATGTGCCTATCCAATAACCGCTTAAATGTTCCTAAAGTGTCTGACTCCACTATCACTGCAGGCAGTCCATTCCACACCCCAACCACTCTCTGCGTAAAGAACCTACCTCTGATATCCTTCCTATATCTCCCACCATGAACCCTATAGTTATGCCCCCTTGTAATAGCTCCATCCACCCGAGGAAATAGTCTTTGAACGTTCACTCTATCTATCCCCTTCATCATTTTATAAACCTCTATTAAGTCTCCCCTCAGCCTCCTCCGTTCCAGAGAGAACAGCCCGAGCTCCCTCAACCTTTCCTCATAAGACCTACCCTCCAAACCAGGCAGCATCCTGGTAAATCTCCTGTATGAGGAGAGATTGACTCGGTTAGGATTGTCTTCACTGGAGTTCAGGCGAATGGGGGGGGATCTCATAGAGATTTATAAAATTCTAACAGGTCTCGACAGGGTAGATGCAGGGAGGATGTTCCCGATGGTGGGGAGTCCAGAACCAGGGGTCACAGTCTGAGGATTCAGGGTAGACCATTTAGGATGGAGGTGAGGAGACATTTCTTCACCCAAATAGCGGTGACCTGTGGAATTCATTACCACAGGAAGTAGTTGATGCAAAACATTGAATGTATTCAAGAGGCGGCTGGATATAGCACTTGGGGCGAATGGGATCAAAGGTTTTGGGGAGAAAGCAGGATTCGACTTTTGAGTTGGATGATCAGCCATGATGGTGATGAATGGCGGAGCAGGTTCGAAGGGCCGAATGGCCTCCTCCTGCTCCTATCTTCTATGTTTCTATGTTTCTAAACTGTGAGACTGGGGAAAAAAGTGAGTCTGCGATAAACACAGCGCAGAGTAAGAGCCGGCAGAGGGAAGCTGCGGGGCTCAGTGGGACTGGAAGTCTGGCGTACTTCAATGCAAGAAGTATAACAGGTAAGACCGATGAACTCAGAGCCTGGATTACTGCATGGAATTATGATGTTATTGTAATTACGGAGTCATGGTTAAAGGAGGGACAGGATTGGCAGCTTAACATTCCAGGATTTCGTTGTTTTAGACAAAAGGGGAAACAAAAGGGGTGGGGGAGTTGCATTGTTGATCAGGGAGCAGATCACAGCTGTGTTGAGGGAGGACACATTGGAGGGATCTTCTAATGAGGCATTATGGGTGGAGCTCAGGGTTAGGAAGGGTGAAACCACAGTGTTGGGAGTGTACTATAGACCTCCCAACAGCCCGCAGGAGACAGAGGAGCAGTTGTGTAGTCAGATACTGAAAAGGTGTGAAAAAAGCAGGGTAGCTGTGATGGGTGACTTCAACTGACCCCATAATGACCGGGACTCCCTTCCAGCCAGGGACTCTGGTTTGATACAGTATGTTGAGAATTCAACCAGGGAGGGAGTCATACTCGACTTGGTATTGGGGAATGAGCCAGGCCAAGTGATTGATATTTCACGGGGGGGGGGCATTTTGGACTTAGCGACCAGTGTGTGTGGCTACCGGAGCAGCGCGGATATCGGGGAGAGTGCCCGGATACCGGGGAGAGTGTGCAGATACCAGGGAGAGCACGCGGATAGTGGGGAGAGCGCGCGGATACCGGGGAGAGCGCGCGGATACCGGGGAGAGTGCGCGGATACTGGGGAGAGTGAGCGGATACCGGGGAGAGCGCGTGGATACCGGGGAGAGTGCGCGGATACCGGGGAGAGTGAGCGGATACCGGGGAGAGCATGCGGATACCGGGGAGAGTGAGCAGATACTGGGGAGAGTGAGCAGATACTGGGGAGAGTGCGTGGATACTGGGGAGAGTGTGCGGATACTGGGGAGAGCGTGCGGATACCGGGGAGAGTGTGCGGATACTGGGACAGTGTGCAGATACCAGGGCAGTGTGCGGATACTGGGACAGTGTGCGGATACCGGGGCGGTGTGCAGATACCGGGGCGGTGTGCGGATACTGGGGCAGTGTGCAGACACTGGGACAGTGTGCGGATACTAGGGTGATGTGAATACTGGGTGAGTCCGGATAACTATCCTGGAATGATCCAGGTTTGGGTGATGTAGCTTCAGAGTTGGAGGCAGTGAGTAAATCCGGTGCTGTTTTGTCATTCACAGACCCCCAGTTACGATGCCAATAAGCCGCTCTCTACCATTGAGCAGGAGGACAAGCGACATGTCCTCCAGGAGCAGTACATGGCTGATTATAAGAAGGTGCAGCCCATCATCAAACAGACAGTGATAGATACCGAGGGTCCAGACATCAAGGAGATGTATCGTGAGCAGATTCGACACTGGTTCATTGAGTGCTAGTAAGAGCCAACACTCACAGTCTCCTCACAAAAGCCTGGAGCCCATCATAGAATCCCCACAGAGGGAGGCCATTCGGCCCATTGAGTCTGCACCGACCACAATCCCACCCAGGCCCTATCCCCGTAACCCCAGGTATTTACCCTAATCCCCCGATACAAAGGGGCAATTTAGCACGGGCCAATCAACCTAACCCGCACATCTTTGGACTGTGGGAGGAAACCGGAACACCCGGAGGAAACCCACGCAGACATGGGGAGAATGTGCAAACTCCACACAGACAGTGACCCAAGCTGGGAATTGAACCCAGGTCCCTGGAGCTGTGAAGCAGCAGTGCTAACCACTGTGCCGCCCGTGATGTTTAAAGCTTTTCAATCTCAGTCACACTCCAATCTCAGCGATAGGATTTTTCTAATCGGGTCAGAATGATCACAAACAAGAAAGTTCAGTTCAAATACATCATTGGTCAAACTCCAACCAGCATGTGTCCAATTCTACACTTTAGGGAGGACATCAAGGCAGTGGGGTGGGGGCAGAGGGAGATTTACTGGAATGTTCCCAGGGATGAGGGACTCCAGTTCATGGGGAGAGACTGGGAGAAGTGGGATTGTTCTCCTTGGAGCAGAGAAGGTTCAGAGACCAGAACACAAAGTGCAGGAAATACTCAGCAAGTCAGGCAGAATCTGTGGAGAGAGAATCAGTTCCTGTTTCAGGTTAATGAACTGGGAAAAATTAGAAATATTGTAAAAAAGTGAAATGAGGGAAGATGGATAATCAAGACAAGGGAAGGTGCATGATAGGGTGGAAGACAGGAGAGATTAAGAGATGAAACAGTCAAAGAACAAAGAAAATTACAGCACAGGAACAGGCCCTTCGGCCCTCCAAGCCTGCACCGACCATGCTGCCCGACTGAACTAAAACCCCCTACCCTTCCAGGGACCATATCCCTCTATTCCCATCCTATTCATGTATTTGTCCAAACACCCCTTAAAACTCACTATCGTATCTGCTTCCACTACCTCCCCCGGCAGCGAGTTCCAGGCACCCACCACCCTCTGTGTAAAAAACTTGCCTCGGACATCTCCTTTAAACCTTGCCCCTCGCACCTTATATCTATGCCCCCTAGTAATTGACTCTTCCGCCCTGGGACAAAGTTTCTGACTAAGAAGATAAAGGCATTTCTGATTAACGTAGACAAATCCCCAGGGCCTGATGGGATATATCCCAGAATACTGAGAGAAACAAGGGAGGAAATTGCTGGGGCCTTGAGAGAAATCTTTGGATCCTCATTGGCTACAGGGGAGGTCCCAGAGGATTGGAGAATAGCCAATGTTGTTCCTTTGTTTAAGAAGGGTAGCAAGAATAATCCAGGTAATTACAGGCCGGTGAGCCTTACATCAGTGGTAGGGAAATTATTGGAGAGGATTCTTCGAGACAGGATTTACTCCCACTTGGAAATGAGTCGACGTATTAGTGAGAGGCAACATGGTTGCCTGGGAAAAAGCTTCTGACTATCCACTCTGTCCATGCCCTTCATAATCTTGTAGACTTCTATCAGGTCGCCCCTCAACCTCCATCGTTCCAGTGAGAACAAACCAAGTTTCTCCAACCTCTCCTCATAGCTAATACCCTCCATACCAGGCAACATCCTGGTAAATCTTTTCTGTACCCACTCCAAAGCCTCCACATCCTTCTGGTAGTGTGGCGACTAGAATTGAACACTATGGGCCTGATTTTACCGAAACTTCGTGCCCGTCTTTGGGCGCAGAATCGTGGTAAAGTTGGGCGTTTGGGCCTTTAACACGATCTGCACCTGAATCCAAGCAGATCGCTGCTTTACCGACACTCGATTCGGGCCCGGGTCCGGCGTGCGCCCGAATCGGGCGGCCCGACGATTTAAATGCATTTGCATGCATTTAAATCGACTTAATGAACCGCGCGCCCAACTCTGCCGCCAAATCCCACTTTACCGTCTTCTGGCCCGATCCGCGTCTGCGCTGTTACCGACCTGCAAAATAAAAGTCTGAAGTCGCCGCTGCAGCCTCTGAAGAGCGGGGTCAGAGACTGCAACAGCTCCCTGACCCAGGTCATCCTCTGGTCGGGGTGGGAGGGGGGTGGGAGAGGAGGGGGTGTGACCAATCATCCCCTGGGGGGGGGGGGGGGGGGGAGGTGGGAGGGGGTGTGACGTCTCATCCCCTGGGGGGGGCGCAGAGGGGGTATGACGTATCATTCTCTGGTCGGGGGAGGGGGGGGGGAGGTCGGCTGCCAGTCTGCGGCCGATGCCTCCTGCCGGAGTGGACGTGCGGCCATGCCATTCCATGAAACCTTCCTCGCTAAGAAGATGAAGCAGAACCGGCCGATTCCACAGTGTGAAGGGATACACCATCACTGCCACAGCCACAGACATCTCTCCCGCTCTCTTGCCCCTGCAGGGAAGAGTAATCTGCGGCTGGTGGTGAACCAGTGATGGTGTATCCCTTCACACTGTGGAATCGGCCGGTTCTACTTCATCTTCTTAGCGAGGAAGGTTTCATGGGATGGCATGGCCGCACGTCCGCTCCGGCAGGAGGCATCGGCCGCAGACTGGCAGCCGACCCCCCCCCCTCCCCCGACCAGAGGATGATACATCACACCCCCTCCCGCCCCACCTTCCCCCCCCGCCCCCCCAACCAGAGGATGAATGTCAGAGAGCCACTTTCTGCTTTTTTTTCGCGCCCGGGC
The DNA here is from genome assembly GCF_964213995.1 of Mustelus asterias. Classification (NCBI taxonomy): domain Eukaryota; kingdom Metazoa; phylum Chordata; class Chondrichthyes; order Carcharhiniformes; family Triakidae; genus Mustelus; species Mustelus asterias. The sequence goes on from NW_027592340.1 coordinate 37,148, forward strand.
GCGCTCTGTCAGAAATGGTTTTTGAACTGCGCGTGCGCAATTCAGAGCTCCGATCGGTCCGCCCACGCTAAGCCCCGGCCACGGTGTGGATCGGGCCGGAGCCGGCAAAACGCGGATGGGCCCGCTGGAAAGAGGATTCCGGGCTCGGATCTATTTGACGCCCAGATTCGGCACTTAGGCTCAAAATGATAAAATAGGGCCCTATATTCCAAGTGCAGCCTAACTAAGGTTCTATAAAGCTGCAACATGACTTGCCAATTATTAAACTCAATACCCTGGCTGATGAAGGCAAGCATGCCGTATGCCTTCTTGACTACCTTCTCCACCTGCATTGCCACTTTCAGTGACCTGTGTACCTGTACACCCAGATCCTTCTGCCGATCAATACTCTTAAGTGTTCTGCCATTTACTGTATATTTCCTATCTGTATTGGACCTTCCAAAATGCATTACCTCACACTTGTCCAGATTAAACTCCATCTGCCATCTCTCCACCCAAGTCTCCAACTGATCTATATCCTGCTGTATCCTCTGATAGTCCTCATCACTATCCGTAAATCCACCAACCTTTGTGTCATCCGCAAACTTACTAATCAAACCAGTTACATTTTCTTCCAAATCATTGATATATATTACAAACAGCAAAGGTCCCAGCACTGATCCCTGAGGAACACCACTTGTCACAGCCCTCCATTCAGAAACGCACCCTTCACTGCTACCCTCTGTCTTCTTTGACCGAGCCAGTTTTGTATCCACCTTGCCAGTTCACCTCTGATCCAATGCGACTTCACCTTCTGCACCAGTCTGCCATGAGGGACCTTGTCAAAGGCCTTACTGAAGTCCATGTGGACAACATCCACTGCCCTACCCTCATCAATCATCTTCGTCACTTCCTCGAAAAACTCAATCAAGTTAGTGAGACATGACCTCCCCCTCACAAAACCGTTTCACTAATACGTCCACTTATTTCCAAGTGGGAATAAATCCTGTCTCGAAGAATCCTCTCCAATAATTTCCCGACCACTGATGTAAGGCTCACCGGCCTGTAATTACCTGGATTATTCTTGTTACCCTTCTTAAACAAAGGAACAACATCGGCTATTCTCCAATCCTCTGGGACCTCCCCTGTAATGTGGAGATGCCGGCGTTGGACTGGTGTAAACACAGTAAGAAGTCTCTCAACACCAGGTTAAAGTCCAACAGGTTTATTTGGCAGCACAAGCTTTCGGAGTCTCAGGCTCCTTCTTCAGGTGAGTGGGAGTTGTGTTCACAAACTGGGCATATAAAGACACAAACTCAATTTACAAGATAATGGTTGGAATGTGAGTCTTCCAACCATTATCATTCCCATTCGACTCGCATTCCAACCATTATCTTGTAAATTGATTTTGTGTCTGTATATTGTGTCTGTTTGTGAACAGAACTCCCACTCACCTGAAGAAGGAGTGAGACTCTGAAAGCTAGTGCTGCCAAATAAACCTGTTGGACTTTAACCTGGTGTTGTGAGACTTCTTACTGTACCTCTCCTGTAGCCAGTGAGGATACAAAGATTTCTCTCAAGGCCCCAGCAATTTCCTCCCTTGCCTCTCTCAGTATTTTGGGGAATATCCCATCAGGCCCTGGGGACTTGTCTACCTTAATGTTTCTCAAGAACCCCAATATCTCCTCCTTTTTGATCTCAACATGACTCAAACTATCTACACACCCTTTCCCAGACTCATCATCCACAAGCCCTTCTCTTTGGTGAATACTGACACAAAGTACTCATTTAATACCTCGCCCATTTCCTCTGGCTCCGCGCATAGATTCCCTCCCTTGTCCTTGAGTGGGGCCAACCCTCTCCCTGGCTACCCTCTTGCTCTTTATATATCTGTAAAAAGCCTTGGGATTTTCCTTAATCCTGCTGGCCAATATTTTTTCATTACCCCTTTTCGCCCTCCTTACTCCTTGCTTAAGTTTCTTTCTACTTTCCTTGTATTCCACACTTGCTTCCTGTGTTCCCAGCCTCCTAGCTTTGACAAATGCTACCTTTTTCTCTCGTTATCCAAGGTTCCCAAAACTTGCCATACTTATCCTTCATCCTTACAGGAATGTGCCGGTCCTGAATCTCTATCAACTTACATTTGAAAGCCTCCCACATGCCAGATGTTGATTTGCCCTCAAACATCTGCCCCCAATCTACATTCTTCAGTTCCTGTCTAATATTGTTGTAATTAGCCTTCCCCCAATTTAGCACCTTAACTTGAGGACTACACTTATCTTTATCCATCAGTACCTTAAAGATTACTGAATTGTGGTCACTGTTCCCGAACTGCTCCCCTACTGAAACATCGACCACCTGGCTGGGCTCATTTCCCAATACCAGGTCCAGTATGGCCCCTTCCCTCGTTGGACTATCTACATACTGTTTCAGGAAACCCTCCCGGATGCTCCTTACAAACTCTGCCCCATCCACACCCCTAGCACTAAGTGAGTCCCAGTCAATATCAGGGAAATTAAAATCTCCCACCACAACAACCCTGTTACTTTTACAGCTTGCCAAAATCTACCAACACATCTGTTCCTCAATCTCCCGCTGGCAGTTGGGCGCCCTATAGTAAACCCCCAACATTGTGACTACACCCTTCCTATTCCTGAGCTCTACCCATATTGCCTCGCTGTATGAGCCCTCCGAGGTGTCCTCCCGGAGTACAGCTGTGATATTCTCCTTAACCAGTAGTGCAACTCCCCCACCCCTTTTACATCCCCCTCTATCTCACCTGAAACATCTGTATCCTGGAATGGTTAAGCTGCCAATCCTGTCCTTCCCTTAACCAAGTCTCCACCGAGGGGTTTGGACAGGGTGAGTAGGGAGCAGCTGTTCCCCTTGGTTGAGGGGTCAATCAAGAGGGGGCAGAGCTTTAGGGCAAGGGGCAGAAGATTCAGAGGGAATTTGAGAAAAACCTTTCACTCAGAGGCTGGTGGGAATCTGGAATGCGCTGCCTGGGAAGGTAGTGGAGGCCGGAAACCTTGCAACCTTAAAAAAATATCTAGATCAGCACTTGGAATATCACAACATTCCAGGATATGGGACAAGAACAGAAAAATGGGATTAGTGTGACTTTAGTGGTAGATATTGTCGGTACAGACTTGATGGGCTGAAGGGCCTTTTCTGGGCTGTGTGACTCAGAAAGAAAAACATTCCCCTCATCTCCGTCCCAAACTATCAACGTCTTATTCTTAAACTGACTCTCGTCCCTCCCATAAATAAACCTCCCTCTACTCTCTCTCCCATCAAATCCCCTCAGGATCTGATAGAACATAGAACAGTACAGTACAGTACAGGCCCTTCGGCCCTCGATGTTGTGCCGAGCTTTGTCCGAAACCAAGATCAAGCTATCCCACTCCCTATCATCCTGGTGTGCTCCATGTGCCTATCCAATAACCGCTTGGTTAGTTGGGGGGATAGTCCTCTTTGTTGCTTTGGAGAAAGGCAGAGGTGTGACTGGTGACAGGATTTTTGGGGTAAGATTTAATTTAAAGTACTTTTTCGCGGGTGTTAGTTATTTATTTAATTATTTTTAAATTTTGGCGCGAAACCGGCAGTGGCCGCAGGGTTTACTGCGAAGGGTCTTTTGAGTTTTTTTTAGTGCACGGGAGGTTTAAAAGGCAGGCCCCACTATCTAACGGACAGCGTTGGGAGTGGGCAGCGGAGTGAGAGGGAGCTGAGTGAGAACTGAGGGGCTTTGGCTCATCGGGCTTAGGCAGAAAGGGCGAGCAGGGGTGAGTTTCTTATTTATTTTAATTTATAATTTACTTTTCTCTGTGTACCTCGGAAGAAAGGGTGAAATATGAGTGTGAAGCCAGTGTGGTGCTCGCAGTGCAGTATGTGGGAGGTCCTGGAGCCACCTGGCCTCCCGGACATCCACATCTGTGAGGGGTGTGTCGAGCTGCGGTTCCTGAGGGCCCGTGTTAGGGAGCTGGAACTGCAGCTCGAGGATCTTAGGCAGGTGAGGGAGAATGAGGAGGTGATAGACAAGAGCTATCATCAGGTGGTCACACCAGGGCCACGGGAGGAGGCCAAGTGGGTGATGGCCAGGAAGGGTAAAACACGGGTGATTGAGAGCACCCCGGTGGAAGTGCCCCTACATAACAAGTACTCCTGCCTGAGTACTGTTGGGGGGGACAGCCCGCCTGGGGGAAGCAGCAGTGGCCGTGTCTCCGGAGTGGAGTCCGGCCCTGTAACTCAGAGGGCTAAGGAAAGGAGGAGGAAGGCAGTATTAATCGGGGACTCGAAAGTCAGGGGGACGGACAGGCGATTTTGCGGAGGTAGGCGGGAGTCTCGCATGGTGGTCTGCCTCCCTGGGGCTGGGATCCAGGATGTCGCTGGGCGAGTCCCAGAAATCCTGAGGTGGGAGGGAGAGGAGCCGGAGGTAGCGGTACATTTTGGTACCGCTGATGTGGGTAGGAAGGGGGGAGGGAACATGAAAAGAGAGTATAGGGAATTAGGGAGACAGCTGAGAAGGAGGAAAGCAAAGGTAGTAATCTCGGGATAGCTGCCTGTGCCACGGGAAGGTGAGGAAAGGAATGGAGTGAGGTGGAGGATGAATGTGTGGCTGAGGAAATGGTGCAGGGGGCAGGGATTCAGGTTCCTGGACCATTGGGACCTCTTTAGGGGCAGGTGTGACCTGTATACTAAAAACGGGTGGCACTTGAATCCCAGGGGGACCAATATCCTGGCAGGAAGGTTGGCTAAGGCTACTGGGAAGAGTTTAAACTAGATAGTTGGGGGGAGGGGATCAAAGCGACGTGACTGAGAGTGAGGAAGGTAGCTTGCAAACAGAGAAGGGTTATGGGCAGTGCAAGAGGGCAGGTGGACTGGGAACAGAGAAGGGGAGAGGTCAGACCATAGGATTGAGAGGTGTCTACTCTAATGCCAGGAGTATAGTGAATAAACAACTAGCTAAAGGAGGAGAGGGCTTGGGAGATGTTAGTAGCTCTTCAACAAACCGGGTCCAGATAAAGGCTGGCATAAAGGCACTTTGCCTGAATGCACGAAGCATTCGAAACAAAGTAAATGAGTTGATGGCACAAATCCATACAAATGAATATGATCTAGTGTCCATCACAGAAACGTGGTTGCAGGGTGACCGGGACTGGGAACTGAATATACAGAGTTATCAGGCATTTAGGAAGGATAGACAGGTAGAAAAAGGAGGTGAGGTAGCTTTGTTAATAAAGGATAATATCAGGACGGTAGTGAGAGACGACATAGGCTCTAAGGAGCAAAACGTGGAATCATTGTGGGTGGAGATAAGGAATAGTAGGAGGAGAAACACACTGGTAGGCGTGGTCTATAGGCCCCCAAATAATAACTTAGAGGTGGGGAGGGCTATAAACAAGCAAATAATGGATGTGTGCAAAAGTGGAACGGCAATTATCATGGGGGATTTTAACCTACATATTGATTGGTCGACTCAAATTGGACGTGGAGGGCTTGAGGAAGAGTTCTTGGAATGCTGTCGGGATTGTTTCATTGAATAGTATGTTACAGAACCTACGAGAGAGTGAGCTATCTTGGATCTGGTTCTGTGCAATGAGACAGGTAGGATTAAGGATCTTCTTGTGAAGGATCCTCTTGGGATGAGTGATCATAATATGGTGGAATTTCTGATACAGATGGAGGGTGAGAAAGTAGGGTCCCAAACCAGTGTCCTCTGCTTGAACAGAGGGGAGTACGATAGGATGAGGGTGGAATTGGCTAATGTAGACTGGGCGAGCAGACTGGTAGGTAGGACAGCTGAGGAACAGTGGAGGATTTTTAAGGAGATTTTTTTAAGTACTCAACAAAAATATATTCCGGTGATAAAGAAGGACTGTAAGAAAAAGGATAACCGGATGTGGATAACGAAGGAAATAAAGGAGAGTATTAAAATAAAATCAGATGCGTACAGAGTGGCCAAAAATAGTGGAGAATTAGTGGATTGGGAAAGCTTTAAAGAAAAACAAAGAACGACTAAGAAAGCGATTAAGAAAGGAAAGATAGATTATGAAACTAAACTAGCTCAAAATATAAAAAATGATAGTAAAAGTTTTTACAAGTATATAAAAAGGAATAGAGTGGCTAAAGTGAATGTTGGACCCTTGGAAGATGAGAAGGGGGATTTAATAGTGGAAAACGAGGAAATGGCTGAGACTTTAAATAAGTTCTTTGTGTCGGTCTTCACGGTGGAAGACACAAATAGTTTGCCGAATATTAGAGATTGAGAGTTGGTGGGAGGGGAGGTCCTTAATACAATTACTGTTACTAAGGAGGTGGTGCTTGGTAGACTAATAGGACTGAAGGTAGACAAGTCCCCGGGCCCGGATGGAATGCATCCCAGGGTACTGAAAGAAATGGCTGAGGTAATAGTGGATGCGTTAGTGGTAATTTATCAAAAGCAGGGCTTTGGAGAAAACAGGAGGAGGAAAGGTAAGTTTCAAATTTTCATTCACTTTTTTTTTCCCTGTGTGTTTAAAGGGGCAATTATGAGTGTGAGGCCAGTATGTTGTTTCCAATGTAGGATGTGGGAGGTCCTGGAGGCTCCTAGCCTCCCGGACGACCATATCTGTGCTGGGTGTGTTGAGCTGCGGTTCCTAAGGGACCATGTTAGGGAACTGGAATTGCAGCTCGAGGACCTTCGCCGGGTTAGGGATAGTGAGGAGGTCATTGACAGGAGCTATCGGCAGGTGGGCACCCCGGGACCACGGGAGGAGGGTAACTGGGTAACGGTGAGGAAGGAGAAAGCTCGGGTGATGGTGAGCACCCCGGTGGATGTGCCCCTTAATAATAAGTACTCCTGTCTGAGTACTACTGGGGTGGACAGCCCACCTGGGGGAAGCAGCGGTGGCAGTGTCTCTGGAGCTGAGCCTGGCCCAGTAGTGCAAAAGGGTAAGGAAAGGAGGGTAGTGCTAATTGGGGACTCTACGGTGAGGGGGTCAGATAGGCGTTTTTGCGGACACAGACGGGACTCTCGGATGGTGGTTTGCCTCCCTGGTGCAGGGGTCCGGGATGTCTCTGGTCGAGTCCCAGAAATCCTGAAGGGGGAGGGAGAGGAGCCGAAGGTCGTGATGCATATAGGTACTGCTGACATAGGTAGGAAGAGGGAAGGGGTCATGAAAAGAGAATATAGGGAGTTAGGTAGACAGCTGAGAAAGAGGAATGCAAAGGTAGTAATCTCGGGATTGCTGCCTGTGCCGCGGGAGAGTGAGAACAGGGATCGGTGGAGAATGAATGCGTGGCTGAGGGACTGGAGCAAGGGACAAGGATTTGGGTACTTGGATCATTGGGACCTCTTTAGGGGCAGGTGTGACCTGTTTAAAAAAGACGCGTGGCACTTGAATCCCAGGGGGACCAATATCCTGGCGGGAAGGTTGGCTAAGGCTACTGGAGAGACTTTAAACTAGAAAGGTTGGGGGGAGGGAATCGAAATGAGGGGACTGAGAGCGAGGAGGTTAGCTCGCAAATAGATAAGGAATGTAAACAGGGTAAGAGGGAGGTTAGACGAGTGATGGAGAAGGGAAGTGCTCAGGCTGAAGGTCTGAGATGTGTCTATTTTAATGCCAGGAGTGTAGTGAATAAAGTGGATGAGCTTAGAGCGTGGATTGCTGCTTCGAATTGTGATGTGGTGGCCATTACGGAGACTTGGATGTCTCAGGGACAGGACTGGGTGCTTCAGGTGCCGGGTTTTAGATGTTTCAGGAAAGACAGGGAGGGAGGCAAGAGAGGGGGGGGAGTGGCACTGTTGATCAGGGATAGTGTCACGGCTGTAGAGAAGGCGGACGCCGTGGAGGGATTGACTACGGAGTCTCTGTGGGTGGAGGTTAGGAACAGGAAGGGGTCGGTAACGTTGCTGGGTGTTTTCTATAGGCCGCCCAATAGTAACAGAGATGTTGAGGAGCAGATGGGGAAACAGATCCTGGAGAGATGTAGGAATAACAGAGTTGTCGTGATGGGAGATTTTAATTTCCCAAACATAGATTGGAATATCCCTAGGGCTAGGGGTTTGGATGGAGAGGAGTTTGTTAGGTGTGTCCAGGAGAGTTTCCTGACACAGTATGTGGATAAGCCTACTAGAGGAGAGGCTGTACTTGATCTGGTGCTGGCTAATGAACCTGGACAGGTGGAGGATCTCTCGGTGGGTGAGCATCTTGGGGATAGCGATCATAATTCTATCTCCTTCACGATAGCATTGGAAAGAGATAGGATCAGGCAGGCTAGGAAAGTGTTTCTCTGGAGTAAAGGGAAATACAGTGTCATCAGGGAGGAAATTAGACGGGTAAATTGGAAGGAGGCATTCTTGGGGAAAAGTACCGAAGGAAAGTGGAGGATTTTCAAGGAATGTTTGTCTGGAGCTCTGCATGACAACGTTCCGATGAGACAGGGGGGTGTTGGTAGGGTACGGGAACCGTGGTGCACGAAGGTTGTGATGAACCTGGTGAATAAGAAAAGAGAGGCGTACAGAAGGTTCAGAGAGCTAGGAGGTGTTAAGGATTTAGAGGAGTATACGGGATGTAGGAAGGAGCTTAAGAAGGAAATTAGGAGAGCGAGAAGGGGTCATGAGAAGGCCTTGGCGGGTAAGATTAAGGAGAATCCCAAGGCTTTCTACAAATATGTCAAGAGTAAAAGGATGAGATGTGAAGGCATAGGACCCTTAAAAGGTGAAGGGGGAAAAGTTTGTGCGGAACCGTTAGAAATGGCGGAGCTGCTTAATGAATACTTTACCTCGGTATTCACGGTGGAAAGGGATCTGGGTGGTTGTACTGCTGGTTTGCGGTGGACAGAAAGGATCGAGCATGTGGACATAAAGAAAGAGGATGTGTTGGAACTATTGAATGGCATCAAGGTTGGTAAGTCGCCGGGACCGGATGGGATGTACCCCAGGTTACTGTGGGAGGCGAGGGAGGAGATTGCGGAGCCTTTGGCGATGATCTTTGCATCGTCGATGGAGACGGGAGAGGTTCCGGAGGATTGGAGGATTGCAGATGTGGTCCCTATATTCAAGAAAGGGAACAGGGACAGCCCGGGAAATTACCGACCGGTGAGTCTAACCTCAGTGGTTGGTAAGTTGATGGAGAGGATCCTGAGAGACAGGATTTATGATCATCTAGAGAAGTTTAGTATGATCAAAAGTAGTCAGCACGGCTTTGTCAAGGGCCGGTCGTGCCTTACGAGCCTGGTTGAGTTCTTTGAAAATGTGACCAAACACATTGACGAAGGAAGAGCGGTGGATGTGGTCTATATGGACTTCAGCAAGGCGTTCGATAAGGTCCCCCATGCAAGACTTCTTGAGAAAGTGAGAGGGCATGGGATCCAAGGGGCTGTTGCCTTGTGGATCCAGAACTGGCTTGCCTGCAGAAGGCAGAGAGTGGCTGTGGAGGGGTCTTTCTCTGCATGGAGGTCAGTGACCAGTGGAGTGCCCCAGGGATCTGTTCTGGGACCCTTGCTGTTTGTCATTTTCATAAATGACCTGGATGAGGAAGTGGAGGGATGGGTTGGTAAGTTTGCTGACGACACCAAGGTAGGTGGTGTTGTGGATAGTTTGGAGGGATGTCAGAAGTTGCAGCGAGACATAGATAGAATGCAAGACTGGGCGGAGAAGTGGCAGATGGACTTCAACCCGTATAAGTGTGTGGTGATCCATTTTGGCAGATCCAATGGGATGAAGCAGCAGTATAATATGAAGGGTACCATTCTTAGCAGTGTAGAGGATCAGAAGGACCTTGGGGTCCGGGTCCATAGGACTCTTAAATCGGCCTCGCAGGTGGAGGATGCGGTCAAGAAGGCGTACGGCGTACTGGCCTTCATTAATCGAGGGATTGAGTTTAGGAGTCGGGAGATAATGCTGCAGCTTTATAGGACCCTGGTTAGACCCCACTTGGAGTACTGCGTGCAGTTCTGGTCACCTCATTACAGGAAAGATGTTGAAGCCATTGAAAGGGTGCAGAGGAGATTTACAAGGATGTTGCCTGGATTGGGGGGCATGCCTTATGAGGATAGGTTGAGGGAGCTTGGTCTCTTCTCCCTGGAGAGACGAAGGATGAGAGGTGACCTGATAGAGGTTTACAAGATGTTGAGAGGTCTGGATAGGGTAGACTTTCAGAGGCTATTTCCAAGGGCTGAAATGGTTGCTACGAGAGGACACAGGTTTAAGGTGCTGGGGGGTAGGTACAGAGGAGATGTCAGGGGTAAGTTTTTCACTCAGATGGTGGTGGGTGAGTGGAATCGGCTGACGTCGGTGGTGGTGGAGGCAAACTCGTTGGGGTCTTTTAAGAGACTTCTGGATGAGTACATGGGATTTAATGGGATTGAGGGCTATAGATAGGCCTAGAGGTGGGGATGTGATCGGCGCAACTTGTGGGCCGAAGGGCCTGTTTGTGCTGTGGCTTTCTATGTTCTATGTTCTAAAATTCGCTGGACTCTGGGGTAGTGCCGGCTGACTGGAAAACAGCTACTGTTACGCCGCTGTTTAAAAAAGGAAGTAGACAAAAGGCGGGTAACTACAGGCCGGTTAGCTTAACGTCCGTAGTTGGGAAGATGCTGGAGTCCATTATTAAAGAGGAAATAACAGAGCACCTGAAAAAGAATGGTTCGATCAAGCAGATGCAGCATGGATTCATGAAGGGAAAGTCGTGTTTGACGAATCTACTGGACTTTTATGAAGATGTCACTAGTGTGGTTGACAGAGGGGAACCGGTGGATGTGGTGTTTTTAGATTTCCAGAAGGCGTTCGATAAGGTGCCTCACAAAAGGTTGCTGCAGAAGATTGGGGTACACGGAGTTAGGGGTAAGGTGTTGGCGTGGATTGGGGATTGGCTATCTAACAGGAAGCAGAGAATTGGGATAAATGGGTGCTTTTCTGGTTGGCAGTTGGTGACCAGTGGCGTGCCGCAGGGATCGGTGCTGGGGCCTCAATTGTTTACCATTTACATAGATGATCTGGAGGAGGGGACTGAATGTAGGGTATTCAAGTTTGCTGATGACACGAAGGTGAGTGGGAAAGCGAATTGCGTGGAGGACGCGGAAAGTCTGCAGAGAGATTTGGATAGGCTGAGCGAGTGGGCGAGGATCTGGCAGATGGAATATAACGTTAGCAAATGTGAGGTTATCCACTTTGGAAGAAATAATAGTAAATTGGAGTATTATTTAAATGGAGAAAAATTACATCGTGCGACTGTGCAGAGGGACCTGGGGGTCCTTGTGCACGAATCGCAAAAACTCAGTCTGCAGGTGCAGCAGGTGATCAAGAAGGCGAATGGAATGTTGGCCTTTATCGCGAGGGGGATAAAATATAAAAGCAGGGAGGTCTTGCTGCAACTGTACAAGGCACTGGTGAGGCCGCAACTGGAGTACTGAGTGCAGTTTTGGTCCCCTTATTTGCGAAAGGATATATTGGCCTTGGAGGGAGTGCAGAGAAGGTTCACCAGGTTGATACCAGAGATGAGGGGTGTTGATTATGAGGAGAGATTAAACAGATTGGGTCTGTACTCGTTGGAGTTTAGAAGGATGAGGGGTGATCTTATAGAGACATATAAGATAATGAAGGGGCTGGATCGGGTAGAGGTGGAGAGATTCTTTCCACTTAGAAGGGAAACCAGAACTAGAGGGCACAGCCTGAAAATAAGGGGGGGCCGGTTCAGAACAGAGTTGAGGGGGAACTTCTTCTCTCAGAGGGTAGTGAATCTCTGGAATTCTCTGCCCATTGAAGTGGTGGAGGCTACCTCGTTGAATATGTTTAAATCACGGGTAGATAGTTTTCTGATCGATAAGGGAATTAGGGGATATGGGGATCAGGCGGGTAAGTGGAACCCGCTTCAGATCAGCCATGATTCGCTTCAGATCAGCCATGATCTTGTTGAATGGCGGGGCAGGCTCGAAGGGCCAGATGGCCTACTCCTGCTCCTATTTCTTATGTTCTTATGCTTGAAAGTTCCTAAAGTGTCCGACTCCACTATCACAGCAGGCAGTCCATTCCACACCCCAACCACTCTCTGAGTAAAGAACCTAACTCATACATCCCTCCTATATCTCCCACCATGAACCTTATAGTTATGCCCCCCAGTAACAGCTACATCCACCCGAGGAAATAGTCTCTGAACGTCCACTCTATCTATCCGGCTCATCATCTTATAAACCTCTATTAAGTCGCCTCTCAACCTCCTCCGCTCTAAAGAGAAAAGCCCTAGCTCCCTCAACCTTTCCTCATAAGACCTATCCTCCAAACCAGGCAGCATCCTGGTAAATCTCCTCTGCACTCTCTCCAATGCTTCCACATCCTTCTTATAGTGAGGTGACCAGAACTGCACACAATATTCCAAATGTGGTCTCACCAAGGTCCTGAACAGTTGCAGCATAACCCCACGGCTCATAAACTCAAACCCCCTGTTAATAAACGCTAACACACTATAGGCCTTCTTCATGGCTCTATCCACTTGAGTGGCAACCTTCAGAGATCTGTGGATATGAACCCCAAGATCTCTCTGTTCCTCCACATTCCTCAGAACCCTGCCGTTGACCCTGTAATCCGCATTCAAATTTGTCCTACCAAAATGAGTCACCTTGCACTTATCAGGGTAAACTCCATCTGCCATTTTTCGGCCCAGCTCTGCATCCTATCTATGTCTCTTTGCAGCCTACAACAGCCCTCCGCCTCATCCACTACTCCACCAATCTTGGTGTCATCAGCAAATTTACTGACCCACAGGTCTTAATGTCTTAATGCTCTCTCCACTCACATTGTTTGTATCTTAAAGACTTGATTCACTGTAAGTATTCGCATTCCAACCATTATTCTGTAAATTGAGTTTGTGTCTTTATTTGCCCTGTTTGTGAACAGATTTCCCACTCACCTGAAGAAGGGGCTTAAGGCTCCGAAAGCTTGTGTGGCTTTTGCTACCAAATAAACCTGCTGGACTTTAACCTGGTATTGTTAAACTTCTTACTATCCCCGTGGACAGTGAGGACCCAAAGATCAAAGCCAAAGGCTCTGCAATCTCATCCCTTGCCTCCCAAAGAATCCTAGGATATATCCCATCTGGCCCAGGGGACTTATTGACCCTCAGGTTTTTCAAAATTGCTAATACATCTTCCCTCAGAACATCTACCTCCTCCAGCCTATCAGCCTGTATCACACACTCATCCTCAAAAACATGGCCCCTCTCCTTGGTGAACACTGAAGAAAAGTATTCATTCATCGCCTCTCCTATCTCTTCTGACTCCATGCACAAGTTCCCACTCCTGTCCTTGACCGGCCCTAACCTCACCCTGGTCATTCTTTTATTTCTCACATAAGAGTAAAAAGCCTTGACGTTTTCCTTGATCCGACCCGCCAAGGACTTCTCATGCCCCCTCTTAGCTCTCCTAAGCCCTTTTTTTTAGCTCATTCCTTGCTACCTTGTACCCCTCAAGTGACCCAACTGAACCTTGTTTTCTCATCCTTACATATGCTTCCTTTTTCCTCTTGACAAGACATTCAACTTCTTTTCTGAACCATGGTTCCCTCACTCGGCCATTTCCTCCCTGCCTGACAGGAACATACCTATCAAGGACATCCAGTATTTGTTCCTTGAACAAGCTCCACTTTTCATTTGTGCCTTTCCCTGACAGTTTCAGTTCCCATCTTATGCTCCCTAATTCTTGCCTAATCACATCATAATTACCCCTCCCCCCAATTATAAACCTTGCCCTGCCGTACGGCCCTATCCCTCTCCATTGCAATAATGAAAGACACCGAATTGTGGTCACTATCTCCAAATTGCTCTCCCACAACCAAATCTGACACTTGGCCCGGTTCATTACCCAGTACCAAGTCCAATGTGGCCCCACCTCTTGTCGGCCTATCCACATATTGTGTCAGGAAACCCTCCTGCACACACTGCACAAAAACTGCCCCATCCAAACTATTCGACCGATAAAGGTTCCAATCAATATTTGGAAAGTTAAAGTCACCCATGACAACTACCATGTGACCTCCACACCTATCCATAATCTGCTTTGCAATTTCTTCCTCCACGTCTCTATTACTATTTGGGGGCCTATAGAAAACTCCTAACAACGTGACCGCTCCTTTCCTATTTCTAACTTCAGCCCATATTACCTCAGTAGGCAGATCCCCCTCGAACTGCCTTTCTGCAGCCGTTAAACTATCCTTGATCAATAATGCTACTCCTCCACCTCTTTTACCACCTTCCCTACTCTTACTGAAATAGCTATACCCCGGAACTTCCAACACCCATTCCTGTCCCTGTTCTAACCAGGGTTTAGGATCGGGGGATCTCTCCCTCAGCTTTTCACGCTGTGTCTGTTTTGTCCGCAGCAATACTTCTGGAAAGTTCCCTGATTATCCCAGTGCTGAGCAAGGAGGTTCCGATGTCATCTTCGCTGAGAAAACTCCAGATCAGGTAGAACTTTGCTTTCTGAGAAGTTTCTAGAATAGCTTTGTGTCCGAGAGAGTTTTAATCATTGAAATCTAAAATAAATCTCTCAACCAAGGACAGTGAGAAATCCGGGAACTCCCTCCCTAACAGCACTGTGGGTGTACCTACACCACATGAACGGTTCAGGAAGGCAGCTCACCACCACCTTCTCAAGGGGCAATTAGGGATGGGCAGTTAATGCTGCTCTCGCCAGCGACACACACATCCCGTTACCAAATAGAGAAAAGAAATAGTCCCATCATTTAACTGAGCTGAGTCATGCTCTCTACAACTCAGCTGCCTCCCTCCCTCTGTCCCTCCCTCCCTCTGTCCCCTCTCCCTCCCCCTATCCCCTCCCTCCCTCTCTCTCTCCCTCCCTCCTCTGGGCGCCCCGCTATCCATTGCTCCCTTGCCTGCTATCCCAGTGTCTGGGCAAGAGTTGGGAGCTCACTCACAACAGTCAGAAGCCAATTGAAATGGATTAGCCAGTGATTGGCTGGGATTTTAGGCGGGGGGGGGGGGGGGGGGTGGGGGGGGGTGGAAATTGTCTAGACGGCCTTTTGCTTTAAGCTGGAGCCTCAGTGCGGGTGGGGTTTAAATCCCGGGTTCGGGATGGGGTTAGTATGGCGCCGAGCTTTGGACAGGATGCGCTGCCGACACTCTCCACATCACCACAGCCAGAGTCTTTCCACTGACAGGGGAACCGTTCCACAGACAGTCCCCGCAGACAGTCCCCACAGACAGTCCCCACAGACAGTCCCCACAGACAGTCCCCGCAGACAGTCCCCGCAGACAGTCCCCACAGACAGTCCCCGCAGACAGTCCCCACAGACAGTCCCCGCAGACAGTCCCCACAGACAGGCCCCGCAGACAGCTCCCGTAGACAGCTCCCGTAGACACCTCCCGCAGACACCTCCCGCAGACACCTCCCGCAGACACCTCCCGCAGACACCTCCCGCACACAGCTCCCGCAGACACCTCCCGCAGACACCTCCCGCAGACACCTCCCGCAGACACCTCCCGCACACAGCTCCCGCACACAGCCCCTGCAGACAGCCCCCGCAGACAGCCCCTGCAGACAGACACCTCCCGCAGACATCTCCTGCAGACAGACACCTCCTGCAGTCACCTCCCGCAGTCAACCCCGCAGACAGCCCCCCGCAGACAGCCCCCCGCAGACAACCCCCGCAGACACCTCCCGCAGACAGCCCCCGCAGACAGCCGCCGCAGAGAGCTCCCGCAGAGAGCCCCCACAGACAGCCCCCACGGCCAGACAGCTCTCGCAGACACCCCTGCAGCCACCTCCCACAGACACCTCCTGCAGACACCTCCTGCAGACAGCCCCTGCAGACACCTCCCGCAGACAGCCCCTGCAGACAGACAGCCTTCGCAGACAGTCCCTGCAGACAGTCCCCGCAGACAGCCCCTGCAGCTAGCCCCGCAGCCACCTCCCGCAAATAGCCCCCGCAGACAGCCCCCCCAGACAGTCCCCGCAGACAGCCGCCCGCAGACGCCTCCCGCAGACGCCTCCCGCAGACGCCTCCCGCAGACGCCTCCCACAGACAACTCCCGCAAACAGCCCCCGCAGACAACCCCCGCAGACAGCCCCCGCAGACAACCCCCGTAGACAACCCCCGTAGACAGACAGCCCCCGTAGACACCCCCGCAGACAGAGAGCTCCCGCAGACACCTCCCGCAGACACCTCCCGCAGACAACCCCTGCAGACAACCCCTGCAGACAGACAGCTTCTGCAGACACCCCTCTCAGACACCTCCCGCAGACAACCCCTGCGAACAGACAGACAGCTCCCGCAGACAGCACCCGTAGACAGACAGCCCCCGCAGACAGCCCCCGCAGACAGCCCCCGCAGACACCTCCCGCAGACACCTCCCGCAGACACCTCCCGCAGACACCTCCTGCAGTCAGCCCCCGCAGCAGCTGCCCCCGCAGACAGCCCCTGCAGACAGCCGCTGCAGATAACCCCCGCGAACAGCCCCCGCAGACAGACAACTCCCGCAGACAGACAGCCCCCGCAGACAGACAGCCCCCGCAGACAGCCCCTGCAGACAGCCCCTGCAGATAACCCCCGCGAACAGCCCCCGCAGACAGACTACTCCCGCAGACAGACAGCCCCCGCAGACAGACAGCCCCCGCAGACAGACAGCCCCCGCAGCGGCTGCCCCCTGAGGGAGCAAAGTGGATTTGCAGGGGGGTGGGAACCAGAGTGCCAGAGCAGATAGTGGAGCAGGGGTAAAAAGACAGGTTAGTTCAAGCAAAATCACAAATGGAAGGGTAGAGTGTGGTGGAAATAATCTTTTGAGGTGTGTCGATTTCAATGCCAGGCGTACTGTGGGGAAGGCAGATGAGCTGAAGGCGTGGATAGACACGTGGAAATATGACATTATAGCCATTAGTGAAACTTGGCTACAGGAGGGGCAGGACTGGCAGCTCAATGTTCCAGGGTTCCGATGTTTCAGGCGGGATAGAGGCAGAGGGATAAAAGGTGGGGGGGTGGCATTGTTGGTCAGGGAAAATGTTACAGCGGTACTCAGGCAGGATAGATTAGGGAGCTGAGAAACAGGAAAGGTATGACCACATTAATGGGGTTGTATTATAGACCACCCAATAGTCAGCGAGAATTGGAGGAGCAAATCAGCGGAGAGATCGCTGACAACTGCAAGAAACACAAAGTTGTGATAGTAGGGGATTTTAATTTTCCACATATAGATTCAGACTCGCATACTGTTAAAGGTTTAGACGGGGTAGAGTTTGTAAAATGTGTTCAGGAGAATTTTCTACATCAGTATATAGAGGTGCCAACGAGAGAGGATGCGATATTGGATCTCCTATTGGGAAATGAGTTAGGGCAGGTGATGGATGTGAGTGTGAGGGAACACTTTGGATCCAGTGATCATAATGCCATTAGTTTCAACCTGATCATGGATAAGGATAGATCTGGTCCTCGGGTTGAAGTTCTGAACTGGAAAAAGGCCAAATTTGATGAAATGAGAAGGGATCTGGGAAGTGTGGATTGGCACAGGCTGTTCTCTGGTAAGGATGTAAATGGAAAGTGGGAGGCCTTCAAAGGAGGAATTTTGAGAGTGCAGAGTTTGTATGTTCCTGTCAGGATTAAAGGCAAAGTAAATCGGAATAAGGAACCTTGGTTCTCGAGGGAGATTGTAACACTGATTAAGAGGAAGAGAGAGTTGTATGAAATGTACAGGCAGCAAGGAACAGATCAGATGCTCGAGGAGTATAAAAAGTGCAAGAAGCTACTTAAGAGGGAAATCAGGAGGGCTAAAAGAAGACATGAGGTTGCTTTGGCAGACAGAGTGAAGGAAAATCCAAAGAGCTTCTATAGGTATGTTAGGAGCAAAAGGATAGTGAGGGATAAAATTGGTCCTCTTGAAGACCAGACTGGTAGACTGTGTATGGAACCAAAAGAGATGGGGGAGATACTAAATGGTTTTTTTGCATCTGTATTTACTGAGGAAATGGGCATGGAGTCTACGGAAATAGGGCAAACAGGTAGGGAGGTCATGGAACCTTTACAGATTAAAGGGGAGGAGGTGCTCGCTGTCTTGAGGCAAATCAAAGTGGATAAATCCCCAGGACTGGACAGGGTATTCCCACGGACCTTGAGGGAAGCTAGTGTTGAACTTGCAGGGGCCCTGGCAGACATATTTAAAATGTCAGTATTCACGGGGAGGTGCCGGATGATTGGAGGGTGGCTCATGTTGTTCCGTTGTTTAAAAAAGGTTCCAAAAGAAATCCAGGGATTTATAGGCCAGTAAGTTTGACGTCGGTGGTGGGCAAGTTATTGGAAGGTGTGATAAGGGATAGGATCCATAAATATTTGGATCGACAGGGACTTATTAGGGAGAGTCAACATGGCTTTGTGCGTGGTAGGTCATGTTTGACCAATCTATTAGAGTTTTTCGAGGAGGTTACCAGGAAAGTGGATGAAGGGAAGGCGGTGGATGTTGTCTACCTGGATTTCAGCAAGGCCTTTGACAAGGTCCCTCATGGGAGGTTAGTTAGGAAGGTTCAGTCGCTAGGTATACATGGGGAGGTAGTGAATTGGATTAGACGGTGGCCCAATGGAAGAAGCCAGAGAGTGGTTGTGGAGGATTGCTTCTCTGAGTGGAGGCCTGTGACTAGTGGTGTGCCGCAGGGATCGGTGTTGGGTCCATTGTTGTTTGTCATCTATATCAATGATCTGGATGATAATGTGGTAAATTGGATCAGCAAGTTTGCTGATGATACAAAGATTGGAGGTGTAGTGGACAGTGAGGAAGGTTTTCAAAGCTTGCAGAGGGATTTGGACCAGCTAGAAAAATGGGCTGAAAAATGGCAAATGGAATTTAACGCAGACAAGTGTGAGATATTGCACTTTGGAAGGACAAACCAAAGAAGAACGTACAGGGTAAATGGTAGGACTCTGAAGAGTGCAGTTGAACAGAGGGATCTGGGAATACAGGTACAGAATTCCCTAAAAGTGACGTCACAGGTTGTAAAGAGAGCCTTTGGTACATTGGCCTTTATAAATCGGAGTATCGAGTATAAAAGTTGGAGTGTTATGGTAAGGTTATATAAGGCATTGGTGAGGCCGAATTTAGAGTATTGTGTACAGTTTTGGTCACCTAGTTACAGGAAGGATGTAAATAAGGTTGAAAGAGTGCAGAGAAGGTTCACAAGGATGTTGCCGGGACTTGAGAAGCTGAGTTACAGAGAGAGATTGAATAGGTTGGGACTTTATTCCCTGGAGCGTAGAAGTTGAGGGGAGATTTGATAGAGGTGTATAAGATTTTGATGGGTATAGATAGAGTGAATGCAAGCAGGCTTTTTCCGCTGAGGCTCGGGGAGAAAAAAACCAGAGGGCATGGGTTAAGGGTGAAAGGAGAAAAGTTTAAAGGGAACATTAGGGGGGGCTTCTTCACGCAGAGAGTGGTGGGAGTGTGGAATGAGCTGCCGGATAAAGTGGTAAATGCGGGGTCACTTTTAACATTTAAGAAAAACTTGGACGGGTTCATGGATGAGAGGGATGTGGAGGGATATGGTCCAAGTGCAGGTCAGTGGGACTAGGCATAAAATGGTTCGGCACAGACATGAAGGGCCAAAAGGCCTGTTTCTGAGCTGTAATGTTCTATGGTTCTATGGAAGTACCAGCCCCACCCTCCCTTTTCACAGTGTCCCCTCCTTCCTCCTCTCCCACCACACCTCCCACCCTCTCCCACCCTTCCTGTGCCCTCCCCTCCCCCTCCCCCGCCCTCCTCCCCCTCCCCCTCACTCCTCCCCCTCACCCCGCCCTCCTCCCCCTCACCCCGCCCTCCTCCCCCTCCCCCTGCCCTTCCCCCCTCACCCCTCCCTCCTCCCACTCACCCTGCCCTCCTCCCCCTCACCCCACCCTCCTCCCCCTCACCCCGCCCTCCTCCCCCTCACCCCGCCCTCCTCCCCCTCACCCCGCCCTCCTCCCCCTCACCCCGCCCTCCTCCCCCTCACCC
>NW_027592341.1:0-57023 GCF_964213995.1 Mustelus asterias
TTGGAAGCAGCTTCAGATTGGTACTGTGTTGATTTGTGACTGAATAATGTGCTGAGTACACTATCAACGCCTCACCTCTCTCCAGGCAGCTCAGCACCATTCACTGCAACATTGTACCCACTATCTCCCTTTCACTCCCAGACTTTCAATTTCCACCGCCATTCATTTGAATGGTTTTGTACTTTTGCCCATTTATATGAGGTTACCTTTCACTTTCTGCAACTCCCCAGCTGCCCAGCGTAACTAACTGACGGCCTCCTTCCCCCAGCCTCGCCAATCTAAAACCATTTTCCAGATCTAATAAATTCACAGCTTTTTAAAATCCAGGAGCTGGATTTTCATTTGCTGGAGGGGGCAGGAACAGCTGTGGGTGCCATTTGAAAACTGTGTTCCCAGGTGGCAGCACTGGACCCCACAACCCCTGGGAACATCATTGTTAAAGGCCTCTGAGGAGGGGGGAGGGAACGGGAACCCTGCCTGTCCTGGTCCCCCCCATGCCGACACTATAGTTAAGAAAGCCCCACCAACGCCTCTACTTTCTCAGAAGACTAAGGAAATTTGGCATGTCCGCTACGACTCTCACCAACTTTTACAGATGCACCATAGAAAGCATTCTTTCTGGTTGTATCACAGCTTGGTATGGGGTTCCTGCTCTGCCCAAGGCCGCAAGGAACTGCAAAAGATCGTGAATGTAGCCCAGTCCATCACGCAAACCAGCCTCACATTCATTGACTCTGTCTACACTTCCCGCTGCCTCGGCAAAGCAGCCAGCGTAATTAAGGACCCCACGCACCCCGGACATTCCCTCTTCCACCTTCTTCCGTCGGGAAAAAGACACAAAAGTCTGAGGACACGCACCAACCGACTCAAGAACAGCTTCTTCCCTGCTACTGTCAAACTTTTGAATGGACCTACCTTGTCTTAAGTTGATCTTTCTCTACACCCTAGCTATGACTGTAACACTACATTCTGCACTCTCTCGTTTCCTTCTCTATGAATGGTATGTGAATGGTATGCCTTGTATAGCGCACAAGAAACAACACTTTCCATGGTATCCGAAAACATGTGACAATAATAAATCAAATCAAAATCAAATTAATGGTTATAGAAACATAGAAACTAGAGGCAGGAGGAGGCCATTCGGCCCTTCGAGCCTGCTCCGCCATTCATCTTGATCATGGCTGATCATCAAATTCAATATCCTGATCCCCCCCTCCCCCCCATATCCCTTGATCCCTTTCGCCCCAAGAGCTGTATTTAATTTCTTCTTGAAGTCAGACAACGTTTTGGCCTCAACTACTTTCTGTGGGAGTGAATTCCACACATTCACCACCCTCTGGGTGAAGAAATTTCTCCTCACCTCAGTCCTAAAAGGTTTACCCTTTATCCTCAAACTATGACCCCTAGTTCTGGACTCCCCCACCATCGAGAACATTCTTTCTGAATCCACCCTGTCTAACCCTGTTAGAATTTTATAAGTTTCGATGAGATCCCCTCTCACTCTTCTAAACTCCAACGAATATAATGATAACTGAGTTAGTCTCTCCTCATATGACAGACCTGCCATCCCAGGAATCAGCCTGGTAAACCTTCACTGTACTCTCTCTATAGCAAGGGCATCTTTCCTCAGGTAAGGACACCTAAACTCCAGGTGTGGCCTCACCAACGCCCTATACAATTGCAGCAAAACATCCCTATCCCGACACTTAAATTCCTTCAGGACCTTGTTAAGGCAGCTATCCAGAAAAGAATTGTATTTTCCATCTTTGTTTCCAGATAAAACCGAACAATCTGCTACACATCAGTCGCCAATATGGCCGCGGCCTGCCCTTGTTGCTGATGCCAGGCACTCAGCTCCCATCTCCTCTCGGTGCTCGGCACCTCTCATTGGACACTGGCCTCCCCTGCTGCCCCAACAACCCATTTACATTTCAAAATAGCTTCGCGAGGGCAACACAGTTCAGCTGTGATGTGGGGACCCAGAGTTCTTTAGGATGTCAGGCTCCGACCCTGCTTTGGAAATCCACCTATGAAAGCAAGAACTCTGCACGACACATCAAACATCTGTCAATCCTTTCTACTTATCTGAACAACGAGGGCATCACTCCCAGCTCCTCTCCTTCAGAGATATTCTGGGATCTTACAGATTCTCCGGGAAGGCAGGCGGGGCCTCAACATAACATCTCAGCCTAAGAGCGGCACCACGGAACAAGGACCAGGGTTGAGGGTGTTGGCAAAGAGATACAAAGGGGGGGAATCTGAGGAAGAAAGTTTTCTTTACACAGCGAACGGTAACAGGAGGTTTACAAGAATGTTTCCAGGGCTGGAAAAGTGTAACTTTGAGGAGAGATTGGATAGGTTGGGGTTATTTTCCTTGGAACAAAGATGGCTGAGGGGGTGACTTGATAGAGGTGTACAGAATTATGAGAGGAAGAGAGAGAGTGGACAGGATAAAATTGATTCCTTTGGTGGAGAATTCTAGAACCAGGGGACATAGATTCAAGATAAGTGGCAGTCGGTGTCGAGGGGACATGAGGAAGAACATTTTTACATCGGGCTGATGGGTGTCTGGAATTCGCTTCCTGAGTTGGTGGTGTTTTAAAAAGTACCTGGATCTGCACCTTAAGTGCTGTCAAGCTACAGGGCTGTGGGCAGGGTGCAGGAAGGTGGGATTAGAAAGGGCACCTGGGTGTCCTCTGGCTGGAATGGACAAGATGGGCCGAATGGCCTCCTTCTGTGCTGTAACTTTTCTATGGATCACTGGTTCTAACCTGCAACTTGCTGTTGATAAAGCCAGTGGCAGCGGAGATGACCAATGATTCCAAAAGGATATTGGAAACACATTTGAGGGAACTAAACGAGCTGTGGCGATAAAGAGGGGAAAGGAACTGGCAGAATTGTTTTACAGAGAGCTAGCATGGATGCAATGGGCTGAATGGTCTCCTTGTGTGTCATATATAATGTAAGGGATTATTGTAATGGCTATGACCAGCTGGTAATGCAGCACTGCGAGTGTTAGCCTTGGCTATACACCTACAGGCTGCTAGAGCTTTAACTCTGAGGTGAGGAAGTCACAGTGAGTTTACACACTCACTCACAGTGAGCCAGTGAGTTTACTCTTTCGAATATTTCATTCGATTAGAAGCTGTAGAGATCCCAGCCCTGACTGCTGACGCACACCATCGTCAGGTAGGAGCAGTTGGCAAGAAAAATTCCTTCTTCTTTCCAAACATGCGGGCCGTTTTACCATTGGGTTGCGCCTGTTTTCGGGTGCAAAAACTTGGTAAAGTCGGGTGAGTAGCACGATCCTCGCCCCGCTCCGCGCCAGTTCCCCCTTTACCAAGGCCAAAAATGGCCGCGGTTGGGACCGCGCCTGAAACTGGCGCGACGACCATTTAAATACATTTGCATGTATTCAAATTGACTTAATGGGCTGCACGCCCAACCTTACCGACACTGCCCCTTTACCACCACGTTCGCCCGTCCAGAATCGGCACGAGACAGACATGGTCCCCAAAATCCCGATTCGAACGCTCCAGTTAGTGAGGAGGTAAATGCCAAGTCTCCAACGCCTCTCTGCTTGCGATTGGTGTCGGGGGGGGGGGGGGGGGGGGGGGGGGTAGGGGGGGAGGGGGCCGTGATCGGGGGCCGTGATCGGTCTGGATGGCGGGGGTTGGGGGTAAGGGGTCAGTAATGTTGTGGGGGTGGGGCAATGTCTGTGGGGGTCAGGGGGAAGGAATTATTCGGCTGGGAGTGATGTGACAGGGGAGCAGCATTTCATCATTTTGTTCTGCGCAGTTGGGGGCTCCGATTGGAGCTGCAGGATCTTGGGTGCATTAAGCCCCGCCCACAGGCTTCTGCAGCGCGATTCGGAATCGCTGATTTTGTTTTCAGACAGAGTGCGTATGGAGGCGCCTGAGAACGGGTCTAAAGGTCAGATCTGAAACATTCCCAGATTCAAGTCCGCCCAGCACTTAGAATCCAAATGGTTAAATACGGCCCCGTAAATTTAAAATGCCAGTTTGCATCCCTGTATCACCGTGCTGATTTTATTTATTATTTCACAGGGTGTGGGTGTCACTGGCTGGGCCAGCATTTATTGCCCACCCCTAGTTGCCCTTGAGAGGGTGGTGGTGAGCTGCCTTCTTGAATCGCTGCAGTCCCTGAGATGTAGGCGATATTATCGCAAGAGTATTAATCTGGAAACTCAGCTAATGTTCTGGGGACCCGGGTTCGAATCCCACCACAGCAGATGTTGGAATTTGAATTCAATAAAAAATATCTGGAATTCAGAGTCTACTGACGACCATGAACCATTGTCGATTGTCGATAAAACCCATCTGGTTCACTAATATCCTTTAGGGAAGGAAATCTGCCGCCCTTACCTGGTCTGGCCTACATGTGACTCCAGAGCCACAGCAATGTGGTTGACTCTCAGCTGCCCTCTAAAATGTTCCAGCAAGTCACTCAGTTCAAGAGCGACGAGGGATGGGTAATAAATTCTGGCCAGCCAGCGACGTCTGTGTCCCACAAATGAATAAAACAAAAGGTGCACCCACAGTGCTATTAGGGAGGGAGTTCAGGATTTTGACCCAGTGACGGTGAAGGAACGGCGATAGGTTTCCAAGTCAGGATGGTGAGCATTTGGAGAGGAACTTGCAGGTGGTGGTGTTCCCGTGTATCTGTTGCCCTTGTCCTTCTAGATGGTAGAGGTTGTGACTTTGAAAGGTGCTGTCCGAATTGGTGAATTCCTGCAGTGTATCTAGTAGCTGGTACACACGGCCGTCACTGTGCATCGGTGGTGGAGGGAGTGAATGTTTGGAGATTTGGTGCCAATCAAACGGGCTGCTTTGTCCTGGATGGTGTCGAGCTTCTTGAGTGTTGTTGGAGCTGCACCCATCCAGGCAAGTGGGGAGTATTCCATCACACTCCTGACTTGTGCCTTGTAGATGGTGGACAGGGTTTGGGGAGTCAGGAGGTGAGTTACTCGCCGCAGGATTCCCAGCCTCTGGCCTGCTCTGGCAGCCACTGTGTTTATAGGACTTGGTCCAATTCAGTTTTTGGTCAATGGGAATCCCCAGGATGTTGAAAGGGCACTTGTGTGATGTAAATGCTACTTGCCATTTTGGATATAGTCCAGGTCTTACTGCACTTGGACATGGACTGCTTCAGTACCTGAGAAGTTGCAAACATTGTGCAGTCAATGGCGAACGTCCCCACTTCTGACCTTATGATGGAAGGAAGATCATTGATGAAGCAGCTGAAGATGGTTCATTATAAGACTCCTGCAGTGATAGTGCTTGATAGCAACACCTTCCATCACTTTACTGATGATCGAGAGTAGATTGATGGGGCGGTAATTGGCCGGGTTGGATTTGTCCTGCTTTTTGTGTACAGGACACACCTGGGCAATTTTCCATATTGTTGGGTAGATGCCAGTGTTGTAACTGTACTGGAAGAGCTTGGCTAGGGGAGCGGCAAGTTCTGGAGCACAAGTACTATTGCCGGAATGTTATCAGGGCCCATTGCCTTTGCAGTATCCAGTGTTTTCAGGCATTTCTTGATATCACGTGGAATGAATCAAATTGGTTGAAGACTGACATCTGTGATGCTGGGGACCTCTGGAGGAGGCCAGAGGAAACCCACGCAGACACGGGGAGAATGTGCAAACTCCACACAGATAGTGACCCAAGGCGGAAATTGAACCCGGGTCCCTGGCGCTGTGAGGCGGCAGTGCTAACCACTGTGCCACCGTACCGCCCTTAGGCTGTTTGGTGTTGATTTAGATTAAGGGATAGATTTGGTTTCAGAATAGGTGAAATTGAGTTTAGAATTAGATTGAAGGCTGGGATCAGAATTAGATTAAAGTGAAAGGCAAGAGGGAAACAGCGGCATGGCGATAATGTCACTGGGGTAGTAACCCAAGGCCCAGGCTAATGCTCTGGGGACATGGGTTCAAATCCCGCCACGGCAGCTGGTGGAATTTAAATTCAATTAATAAAAATCTGAAAGCTAATTATCAGTAATGGTGAACTTAAAACTATCGTTGATTGTTGTAAAAATCCATCTGGTTCAGTGATGCCAGTTAGGTACGGAAATCTGCCATCCTGACCTCCAGCATTGACTCTTAACTGCCCTCTGCAACGATGCAGGAACGCTCAGGTGTAGAGCGTCCGGAGATGGGCAATAAATGCTGGACTTGCCAGCGATGCCCACACCCCATCAAAGAATAAATAAAAAGGGGCAACCAGCACCCAAAGCGGAGGCCCGCGAGAATATTCCAGGCTGGCTTCGTGGAACATTCATATCCCGCACAATTTGATAAACGGGATGATGCAGGAAGTATGCGTTGCTGCAAGGCTGGTATCTGTTTCCCACCCCTCATGCCTTGGGCAGGATGGTATGGCTTCTGCTGATGAAGCTCTTTGCTGGCCCATTTCATAGAAACAGAAAAGATAGGAACGGGAGGAGGCCATTCGGCCCTTCGAGCCTGCTCCACCATTCACTCTGATCATGGCTGATCATCCAACTCAATATCCTGATCCTGCCTCCTGCCTTCAGAGGGCAGTTCAAGGAACAATCACATCGATGTGGGACTGGAGACACATAGAGGCCCTCCCCTTAGTTAAAGTTAAAGTTTATTTATTAGTCACAAGTAAGGCTTACATTAACACCGCAATGAAGTTACTGTGAAATTCCCCTAGTTGCCACACTCCGGCGCCTGTTCAGGTCAATGCGCCCTAACCAGCACGTCTTTCAGACTGTGGGAGGAAACCGGAGCACCCGGAGGAAACCCACACAGACACGGGGAGAATGTGCAGATTCTGCACAGACAGTGACCCAAGCCGGGAATCGAACCCGGGTCCCTGGCGCTGTGAGGCAGCAGTGCGAACCACTGTGCCAGCCTTTAAAGATATTACAGATCCTGTCAGGGTTTTGCGACAGTTCAACACTTGAGCAATGTCATTAGTTTAAAGTTTATGAAGTTCATTTATCAGTATTACAAGTAGGCTTACATTAACACTGCAATTAAGTTATTGTGAAAATCCCCTAGTCACCACATTCCGGCACCTGTTCGGGTACACTAAGGGGCAATTTAGCACAGCCAATGCACCTAACTAGCACGTTATGCGGACTGTGGGAGGAAACTGGAGCACCCGGAGGAAACCCACGCAGACACGGGGAGAACGTGCAGATTCCGCACAGACAGTGACCCAAGCCGGGAATCGAACCCGGGTCCCTGGCGCTGTGAGGCAGCAGTGAACCCGGGTCCCTGGCGCTGTGAGGCAGCAGTGCTAACCACTGTGCCACCGTGCCGTTGTGAAGCATCATGCGATGTCTGAAGGTTGTGAAAGGTTTGATATATTACACGTTCTGTTCCTTAGAGGCCAGCAGGATTCTGACTGATGTTTGTTGTTGCTGCAAGATTCTCTCATTCAGCTTATCTGTAGCTGGTTCCACACAGATTGTGATCTGGTCCAAAGGGACTTCCTCACGTGAGGATAGGTAACAGTTGCAGAAACACTGGCGGATACAGGAGCTCAGGTCCCCAGATAGAGGGAAAAGGTGTAAACAAGAGAGAAAGAAAAAGGTTCCGGGAAAAGAATAGAGAGTTCAGACAGATGTATGTTCAAAGGAAAGGAGAGGACACGGAGTTAAAACAAAGCCTGAATAGGCAGGGAGAGAGGGAGAGAGTGACAAACATGATAGCGATTGAAAGCAAGGCGAAAGGGAATGCAGATCACATCACCTAGAGGATTAATTTTTGCTCTTTATGGTCACAGCTGAAAGATGTCAGCTGAGTGAACTGACCAGGCTAAAAAAACGACATGAAAATAAAATCATTAACCTCAGATTTTCAGCATTCGCACGCAGCATAATTTACTGCAACAAACTCCCCTCGCCAGCACACTCTGTAATCCAGCACTCCCCCAGCAAGCACTCAAATCCTTATCCCTCTTCACTACTGAGGGAGTGCCGCACTGTCAGAGGGTCAGTGCTGAGGGAGTGCCGCACTGTCAGAGGGTCAGTACTGAGGGAGTGCCGCACTGTCAGAGGGTCAGTGCTGAGGGAGTGCCGCACTGTCAGAGGGTCAGTGCTGAGGGAGTGCCGCACTGTCAGAGGGTCAGTACTGTGGGAGTGCCGCACTGTCAAAGGGTCAGTGCTGAGGGAGTGCCGCACTGTCAGAGGGTCAGTACTGAGGGAGTGCCGCACTGTCAGAGGGTCAGTGCTGAGGGAGTGCCGCACTGTCAGAGGGTCAGTGCTGAGGGAGTGCCGCACTGTCAGAGGGTCAGTACTGTGGGAGTGCCGCACTGTCAGAGGGTCAGTACTGAGGGAGTGCCGCACTGTCAGAGGGTCAGTACTGAGGGAGTGCTGCACTGTCAGAGGGTCAGTGCTGAGGGAGTGCCGCACTGTCAGAGGGTCAGAACTGAGGGAGTGCTGCACTGTCAGAGAGTCAGTACTGAGGGAGTGCTGCACTGTCAGAGGGTCAGTACTGAGGGAGTGCCGCACTGTCAGAGGGTCAGTGCTGAGGGAGTGCCGCACTGTCAGAGGGTCAGTGCTGAGGGAGTGCTGCACTGTCAGAGGGTCAGTACTGAGGGAATGCTGCACTGTCAGAGGGTCAGTACTGAGGGAGTGCTACACTGTCAGAGGGTCAGTACTGAGGGAGTGCTGCACTGTCAGAGGGTCAGTACTGAGGGAGTGCCGCACTGTCAGAGGGTCAGGGCTGAGGGAGTGCCGCACTGTCAGAGGGTCAGTGCTGAGGGAGTGCCGCACTGTCAGAGGGTCAGTACTGAGGGAGTGCCGCACTGTCAGAGGGTCAGTGCTGAGGGAGTGCCGCACTGTCAGAGGGTCAGTGCTGAGGGAGCCCCGCACTGTCAGAGGGTCAGTACTGAGAGAGTGCTGCACTGTCAGAGGGTCAGTACTGAGGGAGTGCCGCAGTGTCAGAGGGTCAGTACCGAGGGAGTGCCGCACTGTCAGAGGGTCAGTGCTGAGGGAGTGCCGCACTGTCAGAGGGTCAGTGCTGAGGGAGTGCCGCACTGTCAGAGGGTCAGTACTGAGGGAGTGCCGCACTGTCAGAGGGTCAGTGCTGAGGGAGTGCCGCACTGTCAGAGGGTCAGTACTGAGGGAGTGCCGCACTGTCAGAGGGTCAGTACTGAGGGAGTGCTGCACTGTCAGAGGGTCAGTGCTGAGGGAGTGCCGCACTGTCAGAGGGTCAGTACTGAGGGAGTGCCGCACTGTCAGAGGGTCAGTGCTGAGGGAGTGCCGCACTGTCAGAGGGTCAGTACTGAGGGAGTGCTACACTGTCAGAGGGTCAGTACTGAGGGAGTGCTGCACTGTCAGAGATGCTGTCTTTCAGGTGAGATATTGAACTGAAGCCCTGTCTCTCTGCTCAGGTGCATGTAAAATATCCCATGGCTCATAATTGTTAGGACGAACCTGGGAGTTTAAAAAATTCATTCGTGGGACATGGGTGTTGCTGGCTGGCCAGCATTTGTTGCCTGAGGACAGATGAGAGTCAACCACATTGCTGTGGCTCTGGAATCGCATGTAGGCCAGCCCAGGTAGTGAACCAGGCTGCATTGTTACCGGCTGCATTGTTACCAGCTGCATTGTTACCAGCTGCATTGTTACCGACTGCATTGTTACCGACTGCATTGTTACCGGCTGCATTGTTACCGGCTGCATTGTTACCGGCTGCATTGTTACCGGCTGCATTGTTACCGGCTGCATTGTTACCGGCTGCACTGTTACTGGCTGCATTGTTACCGGCTGCATTGTTACCAGCTGCATTGTTACCGACTGCATTGTTACCGACTGCATTGTTACCGGCTGCATTGTTACCGGCTGCATTGTTACCGGCTGCATTGTTACCGGCTGCATTGTTACCGGCTGCATTGTTACCGGCTGCACTGTTACTGGCTGCATTGTTACCGGCTGCATTGTAACCGGCTGCATTGTAACCGGCTGCATTGTTACCGGCTGCATTGTAACCGGCTGCATTGTTACCGGCTGCATTGTAACCGGCTGCATTGTTACCGGCTGCATTGTTACTGGCTGCACTGTTGGTGGCTGAATTGTTACCGGCTGCATTGTTACCGCCTGCATTGTTACCGGCTGCACTGTTACCGGCTGCATTGTAACCGGCTGCATTGTAACCGGCTGCATTGTTACTGGCTGCACTGTTACTGGCTGCATTGTTACCGGCTGCATTGTTACCGGCTGCATTGTAACCGGCTGCATTGTAACCGGCTGCATTGTTACTGGCTGCACTGTTACTGGCTGCATTGTTAACAGCTGCATTGCTACCGGCTGCACTGTTACTGGCTGCATTGTTACCAGCTGCATTGTTACCGGCTGCATTGTTTCTGGCTGCATTGTTTCTGGCTGCATTGTTACCGGCTGCATTGTTACCGGCTGCATTGTTGCCAGCTGCATTGTTACTGGCTGCATTGTTACCGGCTGCATTGTTTCTGGCTGCATTGTTACCGGCTGCATTGTTTCTGGCTGCATTGTTACCGGCTGCATTGTTACCAGCTGCATTGTTACCGGCTGCATTGTTACCGGCTGCATTGTTACCAGCTGCATTGTTACCGGCTGCATTTTTTCTGGCTGCATTGTTACCGGCTGCATTGTTACCAGCTGCATTGTTACCAGCTGCATTGTTACCAGCTGCATTGTTACCGGCTGCATTGTTTCTGGCTGCATTGTTACCAGCTGCATTGTTACCGGCTGCGTTGTTTCTGGCTGCATTGTTTCTGGCTGCATTGTTTCTGGCTGCATTGTTACCAGCTGCATTGTTACCGGCTGCATTGTTTCTGGCTGCATTGTTTCTGGCTGCATTGTTTCTGGCTGCATTGTTACCGGCTACATTGTTACCGGCTGCATTGTTACTGGCTGCACTGTTACTGGCTGCATTGTTACCAGCTGCATTGTTACCGGCTACATTGTTACTGGCTGCACTGTTTCTGGCTGCATTGTTTCTGGCTGCATTGTTTCTGGCTGCATTGTTACCGGCTGCACTGTTACCAGCTGCATTGTTTCTGGCTGCATTGTTACTGGCTGCATTGTTACCAGCTGCATTGTTACCAGCTGCATTGTTACCAGCTGCATTGTTACCGGCTGCATTGTTTCTGGCTGCATTGTTACCAGCTGCATTGTTACCAGCTGCATTGTTACCGGCTGCGTTGTTTCTGGCTGCATTGTTTCTGGCTGCATTGTTTCTGGCTGCATTGTTACCGGCTACATTGTTACCGGCTGCATTGTTACTGGCTGCACTGTTACCGGCTACATTGTTACCAGCTGGATTGTTACCGGCTACATTGTTACTGGCTGCACTGTTTCTGGCTGCATTGTTACCGGCTACATTGTTACCGGCTGCATTGTTACTGGCTGCACTGTTACTGGCTGCATTGTTACCAGCTGCATTGTTACCAGCTGCATTGTTACCAGTTGCATTGTTACCAGCTGCATTGTTACTGGCTGCATTTCTCCGGCTGCATTGTTACTGGCTGCATTGTTACCGGCTGCATTGTTACCGGCTGCATTGTTACCGGCTGCATTGTTACCGGCTGCACTGTTTCTGGCTGCATTGTTTCTGGCTGCATTGTTTCTGGCTGCATTGTTTCTGGCTGCATTGTTACCGGCTACATTGTTACCGGCTGCATTGTTACTGGCTGCACTGTTACTGGCTGCACTGTTACCGGCTGCATTGTTACCGGCTGCACTGTTACTGGCTGCATTGTTACCGGCTGCATTGTTACCGGCTGCATTGTTACCAGCTGCATTGTTACCAGCTGTATTGTTACCGGCTGCATTGTTACCGCCTGCATTGTTACCGGCTGCATTGTTACCGGCTGTATTGTTACTGGCTGCATTGTTACCGGCTGTATTGTTACCAGCTGCATTGTTACCGGCTGTATTGTTTCTGGCTGCATTGTTACCAGCTGCATTGTTACCAGCTGCATTGTTACCGGCTGCATTGTTACCAGCTGCATTGTTACCGGCTGCATTGTTACCAGCTGCATTGTTACCGGCTGCATTGTTACCAGCTGCATTGTTACCAGCTGTATTGTTACCGGCTGCATTGTTACCAGCTGCATTGTTACCGGCTGCATTGTTACCAGCTGCATTGTTACCGGCTGCATTGTTACCAGCTGCATTGTTACCAGCTGTATTGTTACCAGCTGCATTGTTACCAGCTGTATTGTTACCGGCTGCATTGTTACCAGCTGCATTGTTACCGGCTGCATTGTTACCAGCTGCATTGTTACCGGCTGCATTGTTACCGGCTGCATTGTTACCGGCTGCATTGTTACCCGCTGCATTGTTACCGGCTGCATTGTTACCAGCTGCATTGTTACCAGCTGTATTGTTACCGGCTGCATTGTTACCGGCTGCATTGTTACCGGCTGCATTGTTACTGGCTGCATTGTTACTGGCTGTATTGTTACCAGCTGCATTGTTACCAGCTGTATTGTTACCAGCTGCATTGTTACCAGCTGTATTGTTACTGGCTGCATTGTTACTGGCTGCACTGTTACTGGCTGCATTGTTACCGGCTGTATTGTTACCAGCTGTATTGTTACTGGCTGCATTGTTACTGGCTGCACTGTTACTGGCTGCATTGTTACCGGCTGTATTGTTACCAGCTGTATTGTTACCAGCTGCATTGTTACT
Organism: Mustelus asterias; assembly: GCF_964213995.1. NCBI lineage: Eukaryota > Metazoa > Chordata > Chondrichthyes > Carcharhiniformes > Triakidae > Mustelus > Mustelus asterias. The sequence continues at coordinate 12,679 of NW_027592341.1, forward strand.
GGCTGCATTGTTACCGGCTGCATTGTTACCGGCTGCATTGTTACTGGCTGCACTGTTACCGGCTACATTGTTACCAGCTGCATTGTTACCGGCTACATTGTTACTGGCTGCACTGTTTCTGGCTGCATTGTTACCGGCTACATTGTTACCGGCTGCATTGTTACTGGCTGCACTGTTACTGGCTGCATTGTTACCAGGTGCATTGTTACCAGCTGCATTGTTACCAGTTGCATTGTTACCAGCTGCATTGTTACTGGCTGCATTTCTCCGGCTGCATTGTTACTGGCTGCATTGTTACCGGCTGCATTGTTACCGGCTGCATTGTTACCGGCTGCATTGTTACCGGCTGCACTGTTTCTGGCTGCATTGTTTCTGGCTGCATTGTTTCTGGCTGCATTGTTTCTGGCTGCATTGTTTCTGGCTGCATTGTTGCCGGCTACATTGTTACCGGCTGCATTGTTACTGGCTGCACTGTTACTGGCTGCACTGTTACCGGCTGCATTGTTACCGGCTGCACTGTTACTGGCTGCATTGTTACCGGCTGCATTGTTACCGGCTGCATTGTTACCAGCTGCATTGTTACCAGCTGTATTGTTACCGGCTGCATTGTTACCGCCTGCATTGTTACCGGCTGCATTGTTACCGGCTGTATTGTTACTGGCTGCATTGTTACCGGCTGTATTGTTACCAGCTGCATTGTTACCGGCTGTATTGTTACTGGCTGCATTGTTACCAGCTGCATTGTTACCGGCTGCATTGTTACCAGCTGCATTGTTACCAGCTGTATTGTTACCGGCTGCATTGTTACCAGCTGCATTGTTACCAGCTGTATTGTTACCAGCTGTATTGTTACCGGCTGCATTGTTACCAGCTGCATTGTTACCGGCTGTATTGTTACCGGCTGCATTGTTACCAGCTGCATTGTTACCGGCTGCATTGTTACCAGCTGCATTGTTACCGGCTGCATTGTTACCAGCTGCATTGTTACCGGCAGCATTGTTACCAGCTGCATTGTTACCGGCTGCATTGTTACCAGCTGCATTGTTACCAGCTGTATTGTTACCGGCTGCATTGTTACCAGCTGCATTGTTACCGGCTGCATTGTTACCAGCTGCATTGTTACCGGCTGCATTGTTACCAGCTGCATTGTTACCAGCTGTATTGTTACCAGCTGCATTGTTACCAGCTGTATTGTTACCGGCTGCATTGTTACCAGCTGCATTGTTACCGGCTGCATTGTTACCAGCTGCATTGTTACCGGCTGCATTGTTACCGGCTGCATTGTTACCGGCTGCATTGTTACCAGCTGCATTGTTACCGGCTGCATTGTTACCAGCTGCATTGTTACCAGCTGTATTGTTACCGGCTGCATTGTTACCGGCTGCATTGTTACCGGCTGCATTGTTACTGGCTGCATTGTTACTGGCTGTATTGTTACCAGCTGCATTGTTACCAGCTGTATTGTTACCAGCTGCATTGTTACCAGCTGTATTGTTACTGGCTGCATTGTTACTGGCTGCACTGTTACTGGCTGCATTGTGACCGGCTGTATTGTTACCAGCTGTATTGTTACTGGCTGCATTGTTACTGGCTGCACTGTTACTGGCTGCATTGTTACCGGCTGCATTGTTACCAGCTGCATTGTTACCGGCTGCATTGTTACCAGCTGCATTGTTACCGGCTGCATTGTTACCAGCTGCATTGTTACCGGCTGCATTGTTACCAGCTGCATTGTTACCAGCTGTATTGTTACCGGCTGCATTGTTACCAGCTGCATTGTTACCGGCTGCATTGTTACCAGCTGCATTGTTAACGGCTGCATTGTTACCAGCTGCATTGTTACCAGCTGTATTGTTACCAGCTGCATTGTTACCAGCTGTATTGTTACCGGCTGCATTGTTACCAGCTGCATTGTTACCGGCTGCATTGTTACCAGCTGCATTGTTACCGGCTGCATTGTTACCGGCTGCATTGTTACCGGCTGCATTGTTACCAGCTGCATTGTTACCGGCTGCATTGTTACCAGCTGCATTGTTACCAGCTGTATTGTTACCGGCTGCATTGTTACCGGCTGCATTGTTACCGGCTGCATTGTTACTGGCTGCATTGTTACTGGCTGTATTGTTACCAGCTGCATTGTTACCAGCTGTATTGTTACCAGCTGCATTGTTACCAGCTGTATTGTTACTGGCTGCATTGTTACTGGCTGCACTGTTACTGGCTGCATTGTTACCGGCTGTATTGTTACCAGCTGTATTGTTACTGGCTGCATTGTTACTGGCTGCACTGTTACTGGCTGCATTGTTACCGGCTGTATTGTTACCAGCTGTATTGTTACCAGCTGCATTGTTACTGGCTGCATTGTTACCGGCTGCATTGTTACCGGCTGCATTGTTACTGGCTGCACTGTTACCGGCTACATTGTTACCAGCTGCATTGTTACCGGCTACATTGTTACTGGCTGCACTGTTTCTGGCTGCATTGTTACCGGCTACATTGTTACCGGCTGCATTGTTACTGGCTGCACTGTTACTGGCTGCATTGTTACCAGCTGCATTGTTACCAGCTGCATTGTTACCAGTTGCATTGTTACCAGCTGCATTGTTACTGGCTGCATTTCTCCGGCTGCATTGTTACTGGCTGCATTGTTACCGGCTGCATTGTTACCGGCTGCATTGTTACCGGCTGCATTGTTACCGGCTGCACTGTTTCTGGCTGCATTGTTTCTGGCTGCATTGTTTCTGGCTGCATTGTTTCTGGCTGCATTGTTTCTGGCTGCATTGTTACCGGCTACATTGTTACCGGCTGCATTGTTACTGGCTGCACTGTTACTGGCTGCACTGTTACCGGCTGCATTGTTACCGGCTGCACTGTTACTGGCTGCATTGTTACCGGCTGCATTGTTACCGGCTGCATTGTTACCAGCTGCATTGTTACCAGCTGTATTGTTACCGGCTGCATTGTTACCGCCTGCATTGTTACCGCCTGCATTGTTACCGGCTGCATTGTTACCGGCTGTATTGTTACTGGCTGCATTGTTACCGGCTGTATTGTTACCAGCTGCATTGTTACCGGCTGTATTGTTACTGGCTGCATTGTTACCAGCTGCATTGTTACCGGCTGCATTGTTACCAGCTGCATTGTTACCAGCTGTATTGTTACCGGCTGCATTGTTACCAGCTGCATTGTTACCAGCTGTATTGTTACCAGCTGTATTGTTACCGGCTGCATTGTTACCAGCTGCATTGTTACCGGCTGTATTGTTACCGGCTGCATTGTTACCAGCTGCATTGTTACCGGCTGCATTGTTACCAGCTGCATTGTTACCGGCTGCATTGTTACCAGCTGCATTGTTACCGGCTGCATTGTTACCAGCTGCATTGTTACCGGCTGCATTGTTACCAGCTGCATTGTTACCAGCTGTATTGTTACCGGCTGCATTGTTACCAGCTGCATTGTTACCGGCTGCATTGTTACCAGCTGCATTGTTACCGGCTGCATTGTTACCAGCTGCATTGTTACCAGCTGTATTGTTACCAGCTGCATTGTTACCAGCTGTATTGTTACCGGCTGCATTGTTACCAGCTGCATTGTTACCGGCTGCATTGTTACCAGCTGCATTGTTACCGGCTGCATTGTTACCGGCTGCATTGTTACCGGCTGCATTGTTACCAGCTGCATTGTTACCGGCTGCATTGTTACCAGCTGCATTGTTACCAGCTGTATTGTTACCGGCTGCATTGTTACCAGCTGTATTGTTACCGGCTGCATTGTTACCGGCTGCATTGTTACCGGCTGCATTGTTACCGGCTGCATTGTTACTGGCTGCATTGTTACTGGCTGTATTGTTACCAGCTGTATTGTTACCAGCTGCATTGTTACCAGCTGTATTGTTACTGGCTGCATTGTTACTGGCTGCACTGTTACTGGCTGCATTGTTACCGGCTGTATTGTTACCAGCTGCATTGTTACCAGCTGCATTGTTACTGGCTGCATTGTTACCGGCTGCATTGTTACCAGCTGTATTGTTACCGGCTGTATTGTTACCAGCTGTATTGTTACCAGCTGCATTGTTACCGGCTGCATTGTTACTGGCTGCATTGTTACCGGCTGCATTGTTACCAGCTGTATTGTTACCAGCTGTATTGTTACCAGCTGTATTGTTACCGGCTGCATTGTTACCAGCTGCATTGTTACCGGCTGCATTGTTACCGGCTGTATTGTTACCAGCTGTATTGTTACCGGCTGTATTGTTACCGGCTGCATTGTTACCAGCTGCATTGTTACCGGCTGCATTGTTACCGGCTGTATTGTTACCAGCTGTATTGTTACCGGCTGTATTGTTACCAGCTGTATTGTTACCAGCTGTATTGTTACCAGCTGCATTGTTACCAGCTGCATTGTTACCGGCTGCATTGTTACCGGCTGTATTGTTACCAGCTGTATTGTTACCGGCTGTATTGTTACCAGCTGTATTGTTACCGGCTGCATTGTTACCAGCTGCATTGTTACCGGCTGTATTGTTACCAGCTGTATTGTTACCGGCTGCATTGTTACCAGCTGTATTGTTACCGGCTGTATTGTTACCAGCTGTATTGTTACCGGCTGCATTGTTACCAGCTGCATTGTTACCGGCTGCATTGTTACCAGCTGTATTGTTACCGGCTGTATTGTTACCAGCTGTATTGTTACCGGCTGTATTGTTACCAGCTGTATTGTTACCGGCTGCATTGTTACCAGCTGCATTGTTACCGGCTGTATTGTTACCGGCTGTATTGTTACCAGCTGCATTGTTACCGGCTGTATTGTTACCGGCTGTATTGTTACCGGCTGCATTGTTACCGGCTGTATTGTTACCGGCTGTATTGTTACCGGCTGTATTGTTACCAGCTGTATTGTTACCGGCTGTATTGTTACCGGCTGTATTGTTACCGGCTGTATTGTTACCAGCTGTATTGTTACCGGCTGTATTGTTACCGGCTGCATTGTTACCGGCTGTATTGTTACCAGCTGTATTGTTACCGGCTGTATTGTTACCAGCTGTATTGTTACCGGCTGTATTGTTACCAGCTGTATTGTTACCGGCTGCATTGTTACCAGCTGCATTGTTACCGGCTGTATTGTTACTGGCTGCATTGTTACCGGCTGCATTGTTACCAGCTGTATTGTTACCGGCTGTATTGTTACCAGCTGTATTGTTACCGGCTGCATTGTTACCAGCTGCATTGTTACCGGCTGTATTGTTACCGGCTGTATTGTTACCAGCTGCATTGTTACCGGCTGTATTGTTACCGGCTGTATTGTTACCGGCTGCATTGTTACCGGCTGTATTGTTACCGGCTGTATTGTTACCGGCTGTATTGTTACCAGCTGTATTGTTACCGGCTGTATTGTTACCGGCTGTATTGTTACCGGCTGTATTGTTACCAGCTGTATTGTTACCAGCTGTATTGTTACCGGCTGCATTGTTACCGGCTGCATTGTTACCAGCTGCATTGTTACCAGCTGTATTGTTACCAGCTGCATTGTTACCAGCTGTATTGTTACCAGCTGTATTGTTACCGGCTGTATTGTTACCAGCTGCATTGTTACCGGCTGTATTGTTACCGGCTGTATTGTTACCAGCTGTATTGTTACCAGCTGCATTGTTACCAGCTGCATTGTTACCAGCTGCATTGTTACCGGCTGTATTGTTACCGGCTGTATTGTTACCAGCTGTATTGTTACCGGCTGCATTGTTACCGGCTGTATTGTTACCGGCTGTATTGTTACCAGCTGTATTGTTACCGGCTGTATTGTTACCAGCTGTATTGTTACCGGCTGCATTGTTACCAGCTGTATTGTTACCGGCTGTATTGTTACCAGCTGCATTGTTACCAGCTGCATTGTTACCAGCTGCATTGTTACCAGCTGTATTGTTACCGGCTGTATTGTTACCGGCTGCATTGTTACCAGCTGTATTGTTACCAGCTGCATTGTTACCAGCTGTATTGTTACCAGCTGCATTGTTACCAGCTGTATTGTTACCAGCTGCATTGTTACCAGCTGCATTGTTACTGGCTGCATTGTTACCGGCTGTATTGTTACCAGCTGCATTGTTACCAGCTGTATTGTTACCAGCTGCATTGTTACCAGCTGTATTGTTACCAGCTGCATTGTTACCAGCTGCATTGTTACCAGCTGTATTGTTACTGGCTGTATTGTTACCAGCTGCATTGTTACCAGCTGCATTGTTACCAGCTGTATTGTTACCGGCTGTATTGTTACCAGCTGCATTGTTACCAGCTGTATTGTTACCAGCTGCATTGTTACCAGCTGTATTGTTACCAGCTGCATTGTTACCAGCTGCATTGTTACCAGCTGTATTGTTACTGGCTGTATTGTTACCAGCTGCATTGTTACCAGCTGTATTGTTACTGGCTGTATTGTTACCAGCTGCATTGTTACCAGCTGTATTGTTACTGGCTGTATTGTTACCAGCTGCATTGTTACCAGCTGTATTGTTACCGGCTGCATTGTTACCAGCTGCATTTTTACCGGCTGTATTGTTACCGGCTGCATTGTTACCAGCTGCATTGTTACCGGCTGTATTGTTACCAGCTGCATTGTTACCGGCTGCATTGTTACCAGCTGCATTGTTACCGGCTGTATTGTTACCAGCTGTATTGTTACCAGCTGCATTGTTACCAGCTGCATTGTTACCGGCTGCATTGTTACCAGCTGTATTGTTACTGGCTGTATTGTTACCAGCTGCATTGTTACCAGCTGTATTGTTACTGGCTGTATTGTTACCAGCTGCATTGTTACCAGCTGTATTGTTACTGGCTGTATTGTTACCAGCTGCATTGTTACCAGCTGTATTGTTACTGGCTGCATTGTTACCGGCTGCATTGTTACCGGCTGTATTGTTACCAGCTGCATTGTTACCGGCTGCATTGTTACCAGCTGCATTGTTACCGGCTGTATTGTTACCAGCTGTATTGTTACCAGCTGCATTGTTACCAGCTGCATTGTTACTGGCTGTATTGTTACCAGCTGCATTGTTACCAGCTGCATTGTTACTGGCTGTATTGTTACCAGCTGTATTGTTACCAGCTGTATTGTTACCAGCTGCATTGTTACCAGCTGCATTGTTACCGGCTGTATTGTTACCAGCTGCATTGTTACCAGCTGTATTGTTACTGGCTGTATTGTTACCAGCTGCATTGTTACCAGCTGTATTGTTACCAGCTGCATTGTTACCGGCTGTATTGTTACCAGCTGCATTGTTACCAGCTGCATTGTTACCGGCTGTATTGTTACCAGCTGTATTGTTACCAGCTGCATTGTTACCAGCTGCATTGTTACTGGCTGCATTGTTACCAGCTGCATTGTTACCGGCTGTATTGTTACCAGCTGCATTGTTACCAGCTGCATTGTTACTGGCTGTATTGTTACCAGCTGCATTGTTACTGGCTGCATTGTTACCAGCTGCATTGTTACCAGCTGCATTGTTACCAGCTGCATTGTTACTGGCTGCATTGTTACCAGCTGCATTGTTACCGGCTGTATTGTTACCAGCTGTATTGTTACCAGCTGCATTGTTACCAGCTGTATTGTTCCCGGCTGCATTGTTGCCAGCTGTATTGTTACCAGCTGTATTGTTACCAGCTGTATTGTTACTGGCTGTATTGTTACCAGCTGCATTGTTACCGGCTGTATTGTTCCCGGCTGCATTGTTACTGGCTGTATTGTTACCAGCTGTATTGTTACCAGCTGCATTGTTACCAGCTGCATTGTTACTGGCTGCATTGTTACCAGCTGCATTGTTACCGGCTGTATTGTTACCAGCTGTATTGTTACCAGCTGCATTGTTACCAGCTGCATTGTTACTGGCTGTATTGTTACCAGCTGCATTGTTACCAGCTGTATTGTTCCCGGCTGCATTGTTGCCAGCTGTATTGTTACCGGCTGCATTGTTACCAGCTGCATTGTTACCGGCTGCATTGTTACCAGCTGTATTGTTACCGGCTGCATTGTTACCAGCTGTATTGTTACCAGCTGCATTGTTACCGGCTGCATTGTTACCAGCTGTATTGTTACCAGCTGTATTGTTACTGGCTGTATTGTTACCAGCTGCATTGTTACCGGCTGTATTGTTCCCGGCTGCATTGTTGCCGGCTGCACTGTTACCGGCTGCATTGTTACCGGCTGCATTGTTACCGGCTGCATTGTTACTGGCTGCATTGTTACCGGCTGCATTGTTACCGGCTGCATTGTTACCGGCTGCATTGTTACCGGCTGCATTGTTACCAGCTGCATTGTTACCGGCTGCATTGTTACCGGCTGTATTGTTACCAGCTGCATTGTTACCGGCTGCACTGTTACCGTCTGTATTGTTCCCGGCTGCATTGTTATTGGCTGCATTGTTACCGGCTGTATTGTTACCGGCTGCATTGTTACCGGCTGCATTGTTATTGGCTGCACTGTTACCGGCTGCATTGTTACCGGCTGCATTGTTACCGACTGCATTGTTACCGGCTGCATTGTTACCGGCTGCATTGTAACCGGCTGCATTGTTACCGGCTGCATTGTTACCGGCTGCATTGTTACCGGCTGCATTGTTATTGGCTGCACTGTTACCGGCTGCATTGTTACCGGCTGCACTGTTACCGGCTGCATTGTTACCGGCTGCATTGTTACCAGCTGCATTGTTACCGGCTGTATTGTTACTGGCTGCATTGTTACCGGCTGTATTGTTACCGGCTGCATTGTTACCGGCTGCATTGTTATTGGCTGCACTGTTACCAGCTGTATTGTTACCAGCTGCATTGTTACCGGCTGCATTGTTACCGGCTGCATTGTTACCGGCTGCACTGTTACTGGCTGAATTGTTACCGGCTGCATTGTTACCGGCTGCATTGTTATTGGCTGCACTGTTACCAGCTGTATTGTTACCAGCTGCATTGTTACCGGCTGCATTGCTACCGGCTGCATTGTTACTGGCTGCATTGTTACCGGCTGCATTGTTACTGGCTGCATTGTTACTGGCTGCATTGTTACCGGCTGCATTGTTACCGGCTGCATTGTTACCAGCTGCATTGTTACCGGCTGTATTGTTACCAGCTGCATTGTTACCGGCTGCATTGCTACCGGCTGCATTGTTACCGGCTGCATTGCTACCGGCTGCATTGTTACCGGCTGCATTGCTACCGGCTGCATTGTTACCGGCTGCATTGTTATTGGCTGCACTGTTACCAGCTGTATTGTTACCAGCTGCATTGTTACCGGCTGCATTGCTACCGGCTGCATTGTTACTGGCTGCATTGTTACCGGCTGCATTGTTACTGGCTGCATTGTTACCGGCTGCATTGTTACTGGCTGCATTGTTACCGGCTGCATTGTTACCGGCTGCATTGTTACCAGCTGCATTGTTACCGGCTGTATTGTTACCAGCTGCATTGTTACCGGCTGCATTGCTACCGGCTGCATTGTTACCGGCTGCATTGTTACCGGCTGCATTGTTACTGGCTGCATTGTTACTGGCTGCATTGTTACCGGCTGCATTGCTACCGGCTGCATTGTTACTGGCTGCATTGTTACCGGCTGTATTGTTACCAGCTGCATTGTTACCAGCTGTATTGTTACTGGCTGCACTGTTACTGGCTGTATTGTTACTGGCTGCACTGTTACTGGCTGTATTGTTACTGGCTGCATTGTTACTGGCTGCATTGTTACCGGCTGTATTGTTACCGGCTGTATTGTTACCAGCTGCATTGTTACCAGCTGCATTGTTACCGGCTGCATTGTTACCAGCTGCATTGTTACCGGCTGCATTGTTACCAGCTGTATTGTTACCAGCTGTATTGTTACCAGCTGCATTGCTACCAGCTGCATTGTTATTGGCTGCATTGTTACCGGCTGCATTGTTACCAGCTGCATTGTTACCGGCTGCATTGTTACCGGCTGCATTGTTACCAGCTGCATTGTTACCAGCTGTATTGTTACCAGCTGCATTGTTACCGGCTGCGTTGTTACCAGCTGCATTGTTACCGGCTGCACTGTTACCGGCTGCATTGTTCCCAGCTGTGTTGTTACCAGCTGCATTGCTACCAGCTGCATTGTTACCAGCTGCATTGTTACCAGCTGCATTGTTACCAGCTGTATTGTTACCAGCTGCATTGCTACCGGCTGCATTGTTACCGGCTGCATTGTTACCAGCTGCATTGTTACCAGCTGTATTGTTACCAGCTGCATTGTTACCAGCTGTATTGTTACCAGCTGCATTGTTATTGGCTGCATTGTTACCGGCTGCATTGTTACCGGCTGCATTGTTACCGGCTGCATTGTTACCGGCTGCGTTGTTACCGGCTGCACTGTTACCGACTGTTACCGGCTGCATTGTTACCGGCTGCACTGTTACCGACTGTTACCGGCTGCATTGTTACCAGCTGCATTGTTACCGACTGTTACCGGCTGCATTGTTACCGGCTGCATTGTTACAGGCTGCATTGTTACCGACTGTTACCGGCTACATTGTTACCAGCTGCATTGTTTCTGGCTGCATTGTTACCGGCTGCACTGTTACCGGCTGCATTGTTACCGGCTGCACTGTTACTGGCTGCATTGTTACCGGCTGCATTGTTACTGGCTGCATTGTTACCGGCTGCATTGTTACCGACTGTTACCGGCTACATTGTTACCAGCTGCATTGTTTCTGGCTGCATTGTTACCGGCTGCACTGTTACCGGCTGCATTGTTACCGACTGCATTGCTATCGGCTGCACTGTTACTGGTTGCATTGTTACCGGCTGCATTGTTACCAGCGGCATCGTTACTGGCTGCATTGTTACCAGCTGCATTATTACCGGCTCCATTGTTACCGACTGCATTGTTACCGGCTGCACTGTTACCGGCTGCATTGTTACCGGCTACATTGTTACCGGCTGCACTGTTACCGGCTGCATTGTTACTGGCTGCATTGTTACCGGCTGCACTGTTACCGGCTGCATTGTCACTGGCTGCATTGTTACCGGCTGTATTGTTACCAGCTGTATTGTTACCGGCTGCATTGTTACCAGCTGTATTGTTACCGGCTGTATTGTTACCAGCTGTATTGTTACCGGCTGCATTGTTACCAGCTGCATTGTTACCGGCTGCATTGTTACCAGCTGTATTGTTACCGGCTGTATTGTTACCAGCTGTATTGTTAGCTGCATTGTTACCAGCTGTATTGTTACCAGCTGCATTGTTACCAGCTGCATTGTTACTGGCTGCATTGTTACCGGCTGTATTGTTACCAGCTGCATTGTTACCAGCTGTATTGTTACCAGCTGCATTGTTACCAGCTGTATTGTTACCAGCTGCATTGTTACCAGCTGCATTGTTACCAGCTGTATTGTTACTGGCTGTATTGTTACCAGCTGCATTGTTACCAGCTGCATTGTTACCAGCTGTATTGTTACCGGCTGTATTGTTACCAGCTGCATTGTTACCAGCTGTATTGTTACCAGCTGCATTGTTACCAGCTGCATTGTTACCAGCTGTATTGTTACTGGCTGTATTGTTACCAGCTGCATTGTTACCAGCTGTATTGTTACTGGCTGTATTGTTACCAGCTGCATTGTTACCAGCTGTATTGTTACTGGCTGTATTGTTACCAGCTGCATTGTTACCAGCTGTATTGTTACCGGCTGCATTGTTACCAGCTGCATTGTTACCGGCTGTATTGTTACCGGCTGCATTGTTACCAGCTGCATTGTTACCGGCTGTATTGTTACCAGCTGCATTGTTACCGGCTGCATTGTTACCAGCTGCATTGTTACCGGCTGTATTGTTACCAGCTGTATTGTTACCAGCTGCATTGTTACCAGCTGCATTGTTACCGGCTGCATTGTTACCAGCTGTATTGTTACTGGCTGTATTGTTACCAGCTGCATTGTTACCAGCTGTATTGTTACTGGCTGTATTGTTACCAGCTGCATTGTTACCAGCTGTATTGTTACTGGCTGTATTGTTACCAGCTGCATTGTTACCAGCTGTATTGTTACCAGCTGCATTGTTACCGGCTGTATTGTTACCAGCTGCATTGTTACCGGCTGCATTGTTACCAGCTGCATTGTTACCGGCTGTATTGTTACCAGCTGTATTGTTACCAGCTGCATTGTTACCAGCTGCATTGTTACTGGCTGTATTGTTACCAGCTGCATTGTTACCAGCTGCATTGTTACTGGCTGTATTGTTACCAGCTGTATTGTTACCAGCTGTATTGTTACCAGCTGCATTGTTACCAGCTGCATTGTTACCGGCTGTATTGTTACCAGCTGTATTGTTACCAGCTGCATTGTTACCAGCTGTATTGTTACTGGCTGTATTGTTACCAGCTGCATTGTTACCAGCTGTATTGTTACCAGCTGCATTGTTACCGGCTGTATTGTTACCAGCTGCATTGTTACCAGCTGCATTGTTACCGGCTGTATTGTTACCAGCTGTATTGTTACCAGCTGCATTGTTACCAGCTGCATTGTTACTGGCTGCATTGTTACCAGCTGCATTGTTACCGGCTGTATTGTTACCAGCTGCATTGTTACCAGCTGCATTGTTACTGGCTGTATTGTTACCAGCTGCATTGTTACTGGCTGCATTGTTACCAGCTGCATTGTTACCAGCTGCATTGTTACCAGCTGCATTGTTACTGGCTGCATTGTTACCAGCTGCGTTGTTACCGGCTGTATTGTTACCAGCTGTATTGTTACCAGCTGCATTGTTACCAGCTGTATTGTTCCCGGCTGCATTGTTGCCAGCTGTATTGTTACCAGCTGTATTGTTGCCAGCTGTATTGTTACTGGCTGTATTGTTACCAGCTGCATTGTTACCGGCTGTATTGTTCCCGGCTGCATTGTTACTGGCTGTATTGTTACCAGCTGTATTGTTACCAGCTGCATTGTTACCAGCTGCATTGTTACTGGCTGCATTGTTACCAGCTGCATTGTTACTGGCTGTATTGTTACCAGCTGTATTGTTACCAGCTGCATTGTTACCAGCTGCATTGTTACTGGCTGTATTGTTACCAGCTGCATTGTTACCAGCTGTATTGTTCCCGGCTGCATTGTTGCCAGCTGTATTGTTACCGGCTGCATTGTTACCAGCTGCATTGTTACCGGCTGCATTGTTACCAGCTGTATTGTTACCGGCTGCATTGTTACCAGCTGTATTGTTACCAGCTGCATTGTTACCGGCTGCATTGTTACCAGCTGTATTGTTACCAGCTGTATTGTTACTGGCTGTATTGTTACCAGCTGCATTGTTACCGGCTGTATTGTTCCCGGCTGCATTGTTGCCGGCTGCACTGTTACCGGCTGCATTGTTACCGGCTGCATTGTTACCGGCTGCATTGTTACTGGCTGCATTGTTACCGGCTGCATTGTTACCGGCTGCATTGTTACCGGCTGCATTGTTACCGGCTGCATTGTTACCAACTGCATTGTTACCGGCTGCATTGTTACCGGCTGTATTGTTACCAGCTGCATTGTTACCGGCTGCACTGTTACCGGCTGTATTGTTACCGGCTGCATTGTTATTGGCTGCATTGTTACCGGCTGTATTGTTACCGGCTGCATTGTTACCGGCTGCATTGTTATTGGCTGCACTGTTACCGGCTGCATTGTTACCGGCTGCATTGTTACCGACTGCATTGTTACCGGCTGCATTGTTACCGGCTGCATTGTAACCGGCTGCATTGTTACCGGCTGCATTGTTACCGGCTGCATTGTTACCGGCTGCATTGTTATTGGCTGCACTGTTACCGGCTGCATTGTTACCGGCTGCACTGTTACCGGCTGCATTGTTACCGGCTGCATTGTTACCAGCTGCATTGTTACCGGCTGTATTGTTACTGGCTGCATTGTTACCGGCTGTATTGTTACCGGCTGCATTGTTACCGGCTGCATTGTTATTGGCTGCACTGTTACCAGCTGTATTGTTACCAGCTGCATTGTTACCGGCTGCATTGTTACCGGCTGCATTGTTACCGGCTGCACTGTTACTGGCTGAATTGTTACCGGCTGCATTGTTACCGGCTGCATTGTTATTGGCTGCACTGTTACCAGCTGTATTGTTACCAGCTGCATTGTTACCGGCTGCATTGCTACCGGCTGCATTGTTACTGGCTGCATTGTTACTGGCTGCATTGTTACCGGCTGCATTGTTACCGGCTGCATTGTTACCAGCTGCATTGTTACCGGCTGTATTGTTACCAGCTGCATTGTTACCGGCTGCATTGCTACCGGCTGCATTGTTACCGGCTGCATTGCTACCGGCTGCATTGTTACCGGCTGCATTGCTACCGGCTGCATTGTTACCGGCTGCATTGTTATTGGCTGCACTGTTACCAGCTGTATTGTTACCAGCTGCATTGTTACCGGCTGCATTGCTACCGGCTGCATTGTTACTGGCTGCATTGTTACCGGCTGCATTGTTACTGGCTGCATTGTTACCGGCTGCATTGTTACTGGCTGCATTGTTACCGGCTGCATTGTTACCGGCTGCATTGTTACCAGCTGCATTGTTACCGGCTGTATTGTTACCAGCAGCATTGTTACCGGCTGCATTGCTACCGGCTGCATTGTTACCGGCTGCATTGTTACCGGCTGCATTGTTACTGGCTGCATTGTTACTGGCTGCATTGTTACCGGCTGCATTGCTACCGGCTGCATTGTTACTGGCTGCATTGTTACCGGCTGTATTGTTACCAGCTGCATTGTTACCAGCTGTATTGTTACTGGCTGCACTGTTACTGGCTGTATTGTTACTGGCTGCACTGTTACTGGCTGTATTGTTACTGGCTGCATTGTTACTGGCTGCATTGTTACCGGCTGTATTGTTACCGGCTGTATTGTTACCAGCTGCATTGTTACCAGCTGCATTGTTACAGGCTGCATTGTTACCAGCTGCATTGTTACCGGCTGCATTGTTACCAGCTGTATTGTTACCAGCTGCATTGTTACCAGCTGTATTGTTACCAGCTGCATTGTTACCGGCTGCATTGTTACCAGCTGTATTGTTACCAGCTGCATTGTTACCAGCTGTATTGTTACCAGCTGCATTGCTACCAGCTGCATTGTTATTGGCTGCATTGTTACCGGCTGCATTGTTACCAGCTGCATTGTTACCGGCTGCATTGTTACCGGCTGCATTGTTACCAGCTGCATTGTTACCAGCTGTATTGTTACCAGCTGCATTGTTACCGGCTGCATTGTTACCAGCTGCATTGTTACCGGCTGCACTGTTACCGGCTGCATTGTTACCAGCTGTATTGTTACCAGCTGCATTGCTACCAGCTGCATTGTTACCGGCTGCATTGTTACCAGCTGCATTGTTACCAGCTGTATTGTTACCAGCTGCATTGCTACCGGCTGCATTGTTACCGGCTGCATTGTTACCAGCTGCATTGTTACCAGCTGTATTGTTACCAGCTGCATTGTTACCAGCTGTATTGTTACCAGCTGCATTGTTATTGGCTGCATTGTTACCGGCTGCATTGTTACCGGCTGCATTGTTACCGGCTGCATTGTTACCGGCTGCGTTGTTACCGGCTGCACTGTTACCGACTGTTACCGGCTGCATTGTTACCGGCTGCACTGTTACCGACTGTTACCGGCTGCATTGTTACCAGCTGCATTGTTACCGACTGTTACCGGCTGCATTGTTACCGGCTGCATTGTTACAGGCTGCATTGTTACCGACTGTTACCGGCTACATTGTTACCAGCTGCATTGTTTCTGGCTGCATTGTTACCGGCTGCACTGTTACCGGCTGCATTGTTACCGGCTGCACTGTTACTGGCTGCATTGTTACCGGCTGCATTGTTACTGGCTGCATTGTTACCGGCTGCATTGTTACCGACTGTTACCGGCTACATTGTTACCAGCTGCATTGTTTCTGGCTGCATTGTTACCGGCTGCACTGTTACCGGCTGCATTGTTACCGACTGCATTGCTATCGGCTGCACTGTTACTGGTTGCATTGTTACCGGCTGCATTGTTACCAGCGGCATCGTTACTGGCTGCATTGTTACCGGCTGCATTGTTACCAGCTGCATTATTACCGGCTCCATTGTTACCGACTGCATTGTTACCGGCTGCACTGTTACCGGCTGCATTGTTACCGGCTACATTGTTACCGGCTGCACTGTTACCGGCTGCATTGTTACTGGCTGCATTGTTACCGGCTGCACTGTTACCGGCTGCATTGTCACTGGCTGCATTGTTACCGGCTGCATTGTTACCGGCTGCACTGTTACCGGCTGCATTGTTACCGGCTAGCGTTGTTAGCAAGTCACTTTTTTTAAATAGCTGGGCCTATATCTTTCATGCAGAACTTTATTCAAATGCACCATTTGCACAGCCTGCAAGTTTTCCAGAGTTCGCTCCGATCTTCAGTTCCTCAGAATATTCAAGGTGTCAGATTAGGGAGGATCTCTCCTCCTGAATCCACATTGGCCGGTATTTATGAGACTATTGTATGTGTAGAAACACTCAGAAACAGATGCCAATGTTGTGTCAGTTATTGACATATCGTTATTGGCTGTTTGAGTTTTGTTGCCTGTTTCTGCTTCATTCAGGAGGTGTGGGCGCCACGGGTAAGGTCAGCATTTATTGCCAAACCCTAATACCCTTGGGGGTGAGGGTTGTGAGTTGTCTCCTTCACGGTTGAGAGGCTTGCTAGGCCATTTCAGATGGTAGTGAGGAGTCAGTCACATTGCGGTGGATCTGGAGTCAGACACTGTCCAGGGCAGATAGGGAGAGATGGGTTTTCCTGACAATCTGGCAGTTTCCTGGATCAGCTTTATATTCCAGATTTTATGAATTAATTGAATTAAACTCCCTGGCGCTGTGATGGGATTTGAATTCGTAACTTCCAAAGCTCTGGATTGGTAACCTCAACCTCACAATGGCTTCCGTCCAATCCAGTAACTCCTTCCCTGTAATCACTGACTCTTCCACAAAAACTTTCAGCGCTTTGGAGGTTTAATTTCTGTTGTTACATCAGCAACAGAAACCAGTTCAGAGGGAGCTCATTGGCTTAGAGAACATGAACTGTATCACAGGGTCGGAGGCCAAATCCCGCTCGAATGACCTGAGTACAAAATGGAGTTTGACACCTCGTGGGCGGGGGTGGGGAAGTGGGGGAGGGGGGGGGAGGGAAGTGGGGCGGGGGGGGAGGGAAGTGGGGGGAGGGGAGGGAAGTGGGGGGAGGGGAGGGAAGTGGGGGGAGGGGAGGGAAGTGGGGGGGGGGGGGGAGGTGGCACTGTTGTCCAGTCGGGATGTCAAAACCTCTGGCTCTGGCTGTCTCCCCGGGAGGCCGTGCTATTTTGAGGGAGGTCTCCTGTAATAAGTCTTCAGAGGCAGAAATCCCTTCACCAGAATCCCTTCATTCACAATTCCAACAGCAGTACACAGAGTGCTCGCAGTCAGCAGTCTATCTTCGGGGGCGCCAGAGGAACTGACACTCCCGATTAAATGCAAGGAAAAGACTCCCTGATTGGCCTATCAACTGACCCCTTAATCAGGGAGCTCATACTCCAATAGGCCAATCTCAATGGCCTGGTTGAAGTCATTACATCTTCCCCAATGCTTGTCTCTCATCGCCAAGATTGCATTGTGGGATCTTGCTTCAGGGAAATCAGTGTCATCTTTCCTGCATTGCCACTGGCTGCTTTTGGGCGTCGTAATGTTGCAGAACTTAATTATCTTCTTCTAAAAAACGCCCATCCCTGGGGATCTGCTGCTCTTGATTCTTTTAAGGTCTGTGTAAAGCTTCAATGTGAATGTCATCAGTAATCGTTCTCCTATAGAAAGGTTGATTGTGTGTTCTAGTCTTCCCGCTGTGCTGCGCACTGCCAACCCACTGCAGGATTAGAGCATGTTGCATAGAATCCATGGAATCCATAGAATCCCTACGCTACAGAAGGAGGCCATTCGGCCCGTCGCGTCTGTGCCAACCACAATCCCACCAAGGGCCTATTCACGTAACCCTCTTTTACCCTGCTAATCCCCCTGACACTAGGGTCAATTTAACATGGCCAATCTTCGGAGTATGGGAGGAACCCGGAGCACCCGGAGGAAACCCACGCAGACATGGGGAGAAAGTGCAGACTCCCCACAGACAGTGACCCAAGCCGGGAATTGAACCCAGGTCCCTGGAGTTGTGAGGCAACAGTGCTAACCACTGTGCCACCGTGCCATCCCACAGATTTCCCAATCTATCACCGTTTAAATAATACTCTGTCATTCTGTTTTTCCATCCAAAGTGGATACCTTCACGTTTACCCACGTTTTACAGCATCTACCATGTTTTGCCCACTCACTCAACTTTTCTAAATCACCTTGACTTCCTCCTCATCACTCACATTTCCACTGAGTTTCATTCATCAGCAAACTTAGAAATATTACATTTGATTCCCTCATCCAAATCAGTGATATATATTGTGGAAAGCTGGAGCACTGATCCCTGTGGGATTCCACTATCCACTACCTGCCACTTTGGAAAAGACCCATTTATTCCTACTCCCTGTTTCCTGTCTGCTTACCAATTCTCAATCCAATCTACCTGTTCAGGTAAATGTGAAAAATATCCCACTGCTCTGCACTACCTCGCAGTGTCTTGGAGTCGATATTCCATCCTTAACTAACACCTCCAAAAACAGATACACGGATCATTCTGTACCCATTGTCCATAGTTCAGACTGGCTGGAGTGCATGAGCGTGTGGTGAGAACATGAAAGGGATTAAGTAAATGCAAGTTCTTTCTTTCTTCCAGGAATAAATCATTTTGGATTTTAAGTATTTTTATTTCACCCTCAGTTTTGCCGTTACATCCTCAAGGAGTCTCTGATGTCCTTTGATAAGCCTTTTACTTATAGTTCTAGATCTTTTTGGCATCCACAGATGCTGCTTGTCTCCAGTTCCCTCTTTGTCTCCAGTTCCCTATTTGTTTCTTCCTTTCCTTTTTTCTATCATTTTATGAGAAGAGTGTGTTATTTTTTCCCTACTGGCACAGAAACTATAGAGGTTTGCAGCATGGAAACAGGTCCTTCAGCCCTACTTGTCCATGCTGCCCTTTTTTTTAACCACTAGGTGTTTGGCCCATATCCCTCTATACCCATCTTACCCATATAACTATCTAAATGCTTTTTAAAAGACAAAATTGTACCCGCCTCTACTACTATCTCTGACAGCTTGTTCCAGACACTCACCACCCTCTGCGAGAAAAAATTGCCCCTCTGGACACTTTTGTATCTCTCACCTTAAACCTATGCCCTCTCGTTTTAGACTCCCCTACCTTTGGGAAAAGATATTGACTATCTAGCTGATCCATGCCACTCATTATTTTATAGATCTCTATAAGATCACCCCTAAGTCTCCAGGGAAAAGAGTCCCAGTCCACCCAGCCTCTCCTTATAACTCAACCATCAAGTCAAGTGTTTGTTTATTTCTCATTGAGTTTGTTTAGTCAGAGAATGGTGGGCCAAATAACCTCTTTCTGTACTGCAGCCGTTCTGTGGTTCTATATTTTGTATGTTTCTTACAAATTGTATTTGGTCTGTTTGCCCAAGTGTCAATACCTCGTCCTCAATCTCATTCCCTGGAAATAAAGAACAAAGAACAAAGAAAATTACAGCACAGGAACAGGCCCTTCGGCCCTCCAAGCCTGTGCCGATCATGCTGCCCGACTGAACTAAAAGCCCCTCCCCTTCCGGGGACCGTATCCCTCTATTCCCATCCTATTCATGTATTTGTCAAGACGCCCCTTAAAAGTCACTATCGTCTCTGCTTCCACTACCTCCCCCGGCAACGAGTTCCAGGCACCCACTACTCTCTGTGTAAAGAACTTGCCTCGTACATCTCCTTTAAACCTTGCCCCTCGCACCTTAAACCTGTGCCCCCTAGTAATTGACTCTTCCACCCTGGGAGAAAGCTTCTGACTATCCACTCTGTCCATGCCCCTCATAATCTTGTAGACTTCTATCTGTTTATACGCTGTTTAAAGTTGGATCCCTGTTTGTCCCAACAGCTCAAGATGTGAGTTATACCTCTGATAGAATTTCTGAGTACACACACTCAGATAAAGGTCACACAATTCCAATTACCAGATCAGCTTCGAGACTGTGTCACCAAGTCTAGCATTTACTAGCTGGGAGAATGGGGGATTAGACATGCTGAGAGATCAGGAATCTCTCTCTCTCAGATATATATTGATATATTTAAATCATTCTTTTTCTCTTTATCTACCCTCACTCTTTTCATCTCTCATATTCCCTCTCTCTATTTATACACAATATAGATATATTTATCCCTTTTTCCATATATCTCTTGAGTTTCCTTTATCTTGTTCTACATGTGTTTCCCTCCCTCCTTTTGTGTGTCTCCCTCTGTCTTTCTGTCTCTCTCTCTGTCTTTCTCTGTCTCTCTCTCTCTTTCTCCTGTGTGTCCCCCTCTATCTCTGTCTTTCTCTGTGTTCTGTGTGTCTCTCTCTATCTTTCTGTCTCTCTCTCTGTCTTTCTCTCTCTCTCTCTCTCTTCTCTGTGAGTGTCTCCCTCTATCTCTGTCTTGCTCTGTGTCTCCCTCTGTGTCTCTCTCTGTCTTTCTCAGTGTCTCTGTGTGTCTCTGTCTCTCTCTTTCTTTCTCTGCGTGCGTGTCTCTCTCTCGGGATTTTCTGGCCACACTCGTTCCAAAATCGGAAAATCTCACCCCAGGTCAACGGACCTTTTCATGGTCCCTGCTGCACTGCTATGATTCCCGTGGCCAGCAGAATGGGAAAATCCTGCCACTCTCCCTCTGTGTGTGTGTGTGTGTGTGTCTCTCTCTCTCTTTCTCTGTCTTTCTGTGTGTGTGTGTCTCTCTCTCTCTTTCTCTGTCTTTCTGTGTGTGTGTGTCTCTCTCTGTCTTCCTGTGTGTGTGTGTCTCTGTCATTCTCTGTCTCTCTCTCTGTCTTTGTGTGTGTCTCTCACTCTCTGCTGGAGAGGGAAGCAATTTGAGAGCATGCCTGTGTGAGATTCTTAAAATTAATCTGGATTCTGACTGGTTTGTTAGTGTGACAGAATCAATTTAAATGTGTGTGTGGTAGGTCCATGCATGTGACACAGTAAATGTTGTCAATCCTCCTTTGTAATTCTGACTCACTGAAGACATTCAAAAGGAATTCTGCTGCTTATTTGGAGGTTATTTTACACGATTAAGGGTCAAAGCGTGATGTGAGCAAGTCTGGCCGATCCAAACTGAATCAAACTCCACTCATTGAACTCGATGGTTTGGGTAGACTTTGGGTTTTAAAAGATGCCGATGGAAGTGTGAGGTTGCTTAAATATTCACCTATTCAAACACTCATTCCCAGTCAAAAATTTCCCAGCACTGTATCACCTGTATCAGCATGTAAATATTGCCCTCGTTGTTCAGTGAATCCAACACACCAGTTTCACTGGACAGTGTAGAGGGAGCTTCACTCTGTATCTAACCCCGGGCTGTACTTCTCCTGGGAGTGTTTGATGGCGACAGTATAGAGAGAGCTTTGCTCTGTATCTAACCCCGTGCTGTACTCGACTGGAAGTGTGTGATGGGGACAGTGCAGAGGGAGCTTTACTCTGTACCTAACCCCGGGCTGTACCTGTCCTGGGAGTGTTTGATGGGGACAGTGTAGAGGGAGCTTTACTCTGTATTGAACCCCGTGCTGTACCTGTCCTGGGAGTGTTTGATGGGGACAGTGTAGAGGGAGCTTTACTCTGTATCTAACCCCGTGCTGTACCTGTCCTGGGAGTGTTTGATGGGGACAGTGTAGAGGGAGCTTTACTCTGTATCTAACCCTGTGCTGCACCTGTCCTGGGAGTGTTTGATGGGGGACAGTGTAGAGGGAGCTTTACTGTGTATCTAACCCCGTGCTGTACCTGTCCAGGGAGTGTTTGATGGGGGACAGTGTAGAGGGAGCTTTACTGTGTATCTAACCCCGTGCTGTACCTGTCCAGGGAGTGTTTGATGGGGGACAGTGTAGAGGGAGCTTTATTCTGTATCTAACCCCGTGCTGTACCTGTCCAGGGAGTGTTTGATGGGGGACAGTGTAGAGGGAGCTTTACTCTGTATCTAACCCCGTGCTGTACCTGTCCAGGGAGTGTTTGATGGTGTGGAGATGCCGGCGTTGGACTGGGGTAAACACAGTAAGAAGTCTCACAACACCAGGTTAAAGTCCAACAGGTTTATTTGGCAGCACAAGCCACACAAGCTTTCAGAACGCACTCACCTGATGAAGGAGCAGTGCTCAGAAAGCTTGTGGCTTGTGCTGCCAAATAAACATGTTGGATTTTAACCTGGTGTTGTGAGACTTCTTACTGTGTTTGAAGGTGACAGTGTGGAGAAAGATTTACTCTGTATCTAACAGCATGCCGTAACTGTCCTGGGAGTGTTTGATGGGGGACAGTGTAAAGGGAGCTTTAGTATGTATCTAACCCCGTGCTGTACCTGTCCTGGAAAAGTTTGACGGAGACAGTGCAGTGGGATCTTTACTCTGTATCTAACCCCATGCTCTACCTGACCTGGGAGTGTTTGATGGGGTAAGAAGTTTAACAACACCAGGTTAAAGTCCAACAGGTTTATTTGGTAGCAAAAGCCACAAGCTTTCGGAGACTTAAGCTCCTTCTTCAGGTGAGTGGGAATTCTGTTCACAAACAAGGCATATAAAGACACAAACTCAATTTACAGAATAATGGTTAGAATGCGAATACTTACAGCTATTCAAGTCTTAAAGGCACAAACAATGGGAGTGGAGAGAGCATTAAGACAGGTTAAAAAGATGTGTATTGTCTCCAGACAGGACAGCCAGTGAAACTCTGCAGGTCCACGCAACTGTGGGGGTTACAAATAGTGTGACATGAATCCAATATCCCGGTTGAGACCGTCCTCATGTGTGCGGAACTTGGCTATCAGTTTCTGCTCAGCGACTCTGCACCGTCGTGTGTCGTGAAGGCCGCCTTGGAGAACGCTTACCCGAATATCAGAGGCCGAATGCCCGTGACCGCTGAAGTGCTCCCCAACAGGAAGAGAACAGTCTTGCCTGGTGATTGTCGAGCGGTGTTCATTCATCCATTGTCGTAGTGTCTGCATGGTTTCCCCAATGTACCATGCCTCGGGACATCCTTTCTTGCAGCGTATCAGGTAGACAACGTTGGCTGAGTTGCAAGAGTATGTACCGTGTACCTGGTGGATGGTGTTCTCGCGTGAGATGATGGCATCTGTGTCGATGATCCGGCACGTCTTGCAGAGGTTGCTGTGGCAGGGTTGTGTGGTGTCGTGGTCACTGTTCTCCTGAAGACTGGGTAGTTTGCTGCGGACAATGGTCTGTTTGAGGTTGTGCGGTTGTTTGAAGGCAAGAAGTGGGGGTGTGGGGATGGCCTTGGCGAGATGTTCGTCTTCATCAATGACATGTTGAAGGCTCCAGAGGAGATGCCGTAGCTTCTCCGCTCCGGGGAAGTACTGGACGACGAAGGGTACTCTGTCCACTGTGTCCCGTGTTTGTCTTCTGAGGAGGTCGGTGCAGTTTTTCGCTGTGGCGCGTCGGAACTGTTGATCGATGAGTCGAGCGCCATATCCTGTTCTTATGAGGGCATCTTTCAGAGTCTGGAGGTGTCTGTTGCAATCCTCCTCATCTGAGCAGATCCTGTGTATATGGAGGCTTTATCCGTAGGGGATGGCTTCTTTAATGTGTTTGGGGTGGAAGCTGGAGAAGTGGAGCATCGTGAGGTTATCCGTGGGCTTGCGGTACAGTGAGGTGCTGAGGTGACCGTCCTTAATGGAGATGCGTGTGTCCAAGAATGCAACCGATTCCGGAGAGTAGTCCATGGTGAGTCTGATGGTGGGATGGAACTTGTTGATGTCATCATAGAGTTGTTTCAGTGATTGTTCACCATGAGTCCAAAGGAAGAAAATGTCATCGATGTATCTAGTGTATAGCATTGGTTGAAGGTCCTGTGCGGTGAAGAAGTCTTGTTTGAACCTGTGCATGAAGATGTTGGCATATTGAGGTGCGAATTTGGTCCCCATGGCTGTTCCGTGTGTCTGGATGAAGAACTGGTTGTTGAAGGTGAAGACATTGTGGTCCAGGATGAAGCGGATGAGTTGTAAAATTGCATCTGGAAACTGGCAGTTGTTGGCGTTGAGTACTGAGGCCGTTGCAGCAATGCCATCATCATGGGGGATGCTGGTGTAGAGTGCCGAGACATCCATTGTGACAAGGAGTGCTCCTGGTTCAACTGCTCCATGTCTGTTGAGTTTCTGTAGGAAGTCCGTAGTGTCGCGACAAAAGCTGGGGGTTCTTTGTACAATGGGTTTCAGGATGCCCTCGACGTAGCCGGAGAGGTTTTCGCACAGAGTCCCATTGCCCGATACGATGGGACGGCCGGGTGTGTTTGCCTTGTGTATCTTCGGGAGGCAGTAGAGATCTCCAACGCGGAGAGTACGTGGGATGAGAGCACGGAGGGTGCTCTGAAGGACCAGATCAAAGATCTTGGTCAGAGTGTTGAGTTGATGAGTGTGTTCTTTGGTCGGATCTGTGGGTAACTGTCTGTAGTGTTCCCTGTTGTTCAGTTGTCGGGACACTTCTTTGCAGGAGTCCGTTCTGTTCAGTATGACGATGGCCCCTCCTTTGTCTGCTGGTTTGATGACAATGTTGCGGTTGGTCAAACAGTGTTTGATGGGGACAGTGTAGAGGGAGCTTTACTCTGTATCTAACCCCGTGCTGTACCTGTCCTGGGAGTGTTTGATGGGGACGCTGTAGAGGGAGCTTTACTCTGTATCTAACCCCGTGCTGTACCTGTCCTGGGAGTGTTTGATGGGGACAGTGTAGAGGGAGCTTTACTCTGTATCTAACCCCGTGCTGTACCTGTCCTGGGAGTGTTTGATGGGGACAGTGTAGAGGGAGCTTTACTCTGTATCTAACCCCATGCTGTACCTGTCCTGGGAGTGTTTGATGGGGACAGTGTAGAGGGAGCTTTACTCTGTATCTAACCCCGTGCTATACCTGTCCTGGGAGTGTTTGATGGGGACAGTGTAGAGGGAGCTTTACTCTGTATCTAACCCCATGCTGTACCTGTCCTGGGAGTGTTTGATGGGGACAGTGTAGAGGGAGCTTTACTCTGTATCTAACCCCGTGCTGTACCTGTCCTGGGAGTGTTTGATGGGGACAGTGTAGAGGGAGCTTTACTCTGTATCTAACCCCATGCTGTACCTGTCCTGGGAGTGTTTGATGGGGACAGTGTAGAGGGAGCTTTACTCTGTATCTAACCCCGTGCTGTACCTGTCCTGGGAGTGTTTGATGGGGACAGTGTAGAGGGAGCTTTACTCTGTATCTAACCCCATGCTGTACCTGTCCTGGGAGTGTTTGATGGGGATAGTGCAGAGGGAACTTTACTCTGTATCTAACCCCACGCTGTACCTGTCCTGGGAGTGTTTGACGGAGACAGTGCAGTGGGAGCTTTACTCTGTATCTAACCCCGTGCTGTACCTGTCCTGGGAGTGTTTGACGGAGACAGTGCAGTGGGAGCTTTACTCTGTATCTAACCCCATGCTGTACCTGTCCTGGGAGTGTTTGATGGGGACAGTGTAGAGGGAGCTTTACTCTGTATCTAACCCCGTGCGGTACCTATCCTGGGAGTGTTTGATGGGGGACAGTGTAGAGGGAGCTTTACTCTGTATCTAACCCCGTGCTGTACCTGTCCTGGGAGTGTTTGATGGGGGACAGTGTAGAGGGAGCTTTACTCTGTATCTAACCCCGTGCGGTACCTATCCTGGGAGTGTTTGATGGGGGACAGTGTAGAGGGAGCTTTACTCTGTATCTAACCCCGTGCTGTACCTGTCCTGGGAGTGTTTGATGGGGACAGTGTAGAGGGAGCTTTACTCTGTATCTGGTTCCCACTCTGTGAGTGTTTAATTGGGATGGAGATTTATGAACAAATTTTTATTCCACTGCAGAAAGGACGCTCAGTTTGATGGGCAGGAAATTCATTAAAATGGTTAGAATGGTAACCGAGCGACGGGATTGTAGCAATCTGGAAGGATTGAACTGGCCCGGTTTCCCTGCTGTAGAAAAGGGCCTGAAGGTGAGCTTCGAACCGTCTTTGAGAGCATTGACAGTGATTGATTGTTGGTGCAGAAAAGATGTTTGCAGTTTTGTGAAAGACTGGAACCTGTGACTATAAATATTCACAAACACACCCAACAGGAAATTCAGGAGAAACTTCATTACTCTGAGAACATAGAGCTCGCGGCCAAAGGGAGAAGTGGAGCTGAACAGAAAATATACTTTTAAAGAGAAGCTAGATATGAGTGCGAAAGGAAGAAAAAGAACTGCAGATGGAGTGTAATGGAGATGGGGTGTAATGGAGATGGGGTGTAATGGAGTTGGGATGTAATGGTGATGGGGTGTAATGGAGTAGGAGTGTAATGGAGATGGGGTGTAATGGAGATGGGATGTAATGGAGATGGGGTTTAATGGAGATGGGGTTTAATGGAGATGGGGTGTAATGGAGATGGGGTGTAATGGAGATGGGGTTTAATGGAGATGGGGTTTAATGGAGATGGGGTGTAATGGAGATGGGGTTTAATGGAGATGGGGTGTAATGGAGATGGGGTGTAATGGAGATGGGGTTTAATGGAGATGGGGTTTAATGGAGATGGGGTTTAATGGAGATGGGGTTTAATGGAGATGGGGTTTAATGGAGATGGGGTGTAATGGAGATGGGGTTTAATGGAGATGGGGTTTAATGGAGATGGGGTTTAATGGAGATGGGGTGTAATGGAGATGGGGTGTAATGGAGTTGGGATGTAATGGTGATGGGGTGTAATGGAGTAGGAGTGTAATGGAGATGGGGTGTAATGGAGATGGGATGTAATGGTGATGGGGTGTAATGGAGACAGGGTGTAATGGAGAAGGGGTGTAATGGGGATGGGGTGTAATGGAGACAGAGTGTAATGGAGATGGGATGTAATGGAGATGGGATGTAATGGAGCAGGAGTGTAATGGAGATGGGATGTAATGGAGTAGGGGTGTAGTGGGGATGGGGTGTAATGGGGATGGGATGTCATGGAGATGGGATGTCATGGAGCTGGGATGTAATGGAGTAGGAGTGTGATGGAGATGGGGTGTAACGGAGATGGGATGTAATGGAGACGGGATGTAATGGAGTTGGGATGTAATGGAGATGGGATGTAATGGAGTAGGGGTGTAGTGGGGATGGGTGGGAGTAGGTCCGTGTCGAATACAAACACCAGGTACAGTTCAGGGGCCTGTTTCTGTAAACATTATGGAATACCTTTGTAAAAAAAAGAGATGTGGAGGGAGGGAGGATAAGAGAGGAAGGAACTACCTCCCGAAAATGGGAATGTGAACAACACTCAGAGTAGCAGACCCGGCTGAAGGGGGAAGGATGAAACTTGCTGGTTCCGTGGCCTCCCCTTGGTGGAAAGCTGCTCTTTGATGTTGCACTCTGCGATTTAGTTCCAGAATGTGAGCCTCCAGCTGCTGACATGTCGCCAGCTCCAGAAATAGAATTGGCCGGAGTTTGGGTGCTGCCTGACAGGAGCTGCCTTTCGTATCCTGATGAAAATTCCACGTTTTCTAGACTCCTTTCCTCTTCGCTAACGACCAAACCATCAAACAAACTGTGAACTTGATGGGGAAAAGCAGACGGTTGCCACATTAAAGAAGATATTAGCACACACCACCAAAACTGTGGTCAGAAAAGTCTAGATTTTAAGGAGTGGCTTACTGGACATGAGAGAGCTGGAGGTGGAGAGCTTCAGGGATGGAATTCCAGAGCTCGGGGCTCAGGCAGCTGAAGGCATGGCCGCCAATGGTGGAGCGATTAAAATTGAGGATGTTTAAGAGGGCGGAATTGGAAGAGGTCAGAGATCTCGAAGAGTTGTTGGAGGAGGTTACGGAGACAGGAAAGGGGGCAGGTATGGAGAGATGACAGTTTTAAAATGGAGTCATTGCTGGACTGGGAGCCAGGGTAGGCCGGTGAACACAGGGGCGATGGGTGAATGGGATTCTGTGTGAATTAGGACATGGGCTACAGAGCTTTGGAGGGTAAAGATTGGCAGGCCAGCTAAGGGAGTAGAAAGAGAGAGAAACCAATGAAAACACAGTAGACAATTTCAAAATTTATATACAGATGAGACTCTCTGATTGGGCAGACCACCATTACCTCAATCAGGGAGGTAACTCCAACAGGCCCACCTCATGGGCCTCACAGAATCATAGAATCCTACAGTGCAGAAGGAGGCCATTTGGCCCATCGAGTCTGCACCGACCACAATCCCTCCCAGGCACTATCCCCGTAACCCCATATACTTACCCTGGTAATCCTCTGATACTAGGGTCAATATTTAGCATGGCCAATCCACCTAACCCACACATCTTTGGAGTGTGGGAGGAAACTGGGGTACCCGGAGGAAACCCACGCAGACACGGGGAGAACGTGCAAAGAGTTGGTTAAATTCAAGCTTTAGCCCCTTCACCCTAACACAATGCCTGTACCCTGTCCTGAGTTACAAAGCAATTCCATAAGCAGATCCGGATAATGTTTCCCTGCGGGAATCTCCATTGATTCTGACCTCATCGCCATTGACGGTAACTTTCTCGCTGGGATACAAGCCCTAGGATTGGCTGATTATTTTGACCGATCAAGTCATTGTCCAATCAGTCTCTCTGGTTGAGTTAACGCTATTTCAAGGTGCCATTCGCTGGCTGTGTCAGTTTTTTTATGTCAACCTGGACGTTTTTAATCATCGTAAGAATGGCCAAGTGGAATTTAAATGGTCATTTTTTGCAGCTCTTTGCAGTTGAAGAGCAGAATGTAACTGCGAGACTCGCACCAGAACAACCAGGGCTCACAGACTGACTGCGTTTAACTTTATTTATTCGTGTCACAAGTAGGCTTACGTTAACACTGCAATGAAGTTACTGTGAAAATCCCCTAGTCGCCACACTCCAGTGCCTGTTCGGGTACACTGAGGGAGAATTTAGCATGGCCAATGCACCCTAACCAGCACGTCTTTCAGACTGTGGGAGGAAACCGGAGCACCCGGAGGAAACCCACGCAGACACGGGGAGAACGTGCAGACTCCACACAGACAGTGACCCGAGCAGGGATTCGAACCCGGGTCCCTGGCGCTGCGAGGCAGCAGTGCTAACCACTGTGCCACGGTGGGGAATCAGCACACTGGCTTGTTGGGACTCAGTGACCTTGCCCCAGAGTGACATTACCCTCAGCTGGGAGAGAGGTAGATGCTGGATTAACCCTTTGTGGAAATCGGTCTGTGGAGGTCTCCCGGGGGAGATGGTAGGAGCATCGCTGAACTTGCAGAGGGAAAACCTCAAAATGCTGGAAGGTCTCAGCAGGTCCGGCAGCATCTGTGGAGAGAGAAGCAAAGTTTAACGCCTCACAGTTGCAGAGAGGGAGGAACGAGATGGATTTTGTGATGTTGAAGAGACAGAGTGGAGAAGGTGGAGCAAGAGAGAAAGTCAGCGATAGGTGGCAGCTCAAGAGAGATTGTCAAAGATGTCATGGACACAAGACAAAGGGAGTGTTAATGGTAAGGTTCAAAACTAAAGAGGGTGCTAATAGTGGCTGAAGGTAAGGTGGCAGAACGTGCCAACACGGGTCAGTGCCCTGTGAAAGCAAACCCTAAGAACACGTGACAGACTGGCCCTGTGGGGGGGTGGGGGTGGGGTTGTGGGGGCTGTGGGGCTGTTGTGGTTGGGGTTGGGGGGTGGTGGGGCTGTGGGGGTGGGGGCTGTGGGGGTGTGGGGGTTGGGGTTGTGGGGGCTGTTGGGGTGGGGGGTGGTGGGGCTGTGGGGGTTGTGGGGGTGTTGGTGGTGTGGAGGTGGGGTTGTGGGGATGTGGGGGTGGGGGTTGGGGGTGGGGGTGTAGGGATGTGGGGCGTGGGGGATGGGGGGGTTGTGGGGGTGGGGCCTGTGGGGGTGTTGGTGGTGTGGGGGTGGGGTTGTGGGGATGTGGGGGTGGGGGTTGGGGGTGGGGGTGTAGGGATGTGGGGTGTAGGGGGGTGGGGTGGAGGGTGTGGGGGATGGGGGGGCTGTGGGGGTGGGGCTGTGGGGGTGTTGGTGGTGTGGGGTTGTGGGGGGCTGGGGGTGGGGGTTGGAGGTGGGGGTGTAGGGATGTGGGGCGTGGGGGTGGAGGGTGTGGGTGTGGGGGGGGGTTGCGGGGAGGGTTGGGGGTGTGGAGGGGGGATGTGGGAGTGAAACCTGAGGGTTGTAAGGCTGTGTGGCTGGTCAGTGATGCAGAGTGACTCCAACACGATGGGTTCAATTCCCGATTCGGGTGAGGGTATTCTCAACCTTGCCCCTCGCCTGGGGTGTGCTGACCCTCAGGTTAAATCACCAGCAGCCAGCTCCCCCCTCCCCGCCCCCCCCCCCCCCCCGCCACCCCAAAGGGCAGAGCAGCCTCTGCGAATTGTCCACTTTTAGATTTACTCCAATGATGGGTTGGTCAAACCCTCTCATAACGTCAGGAGGTCTCTGATTCCGAGTACTGCCTCTGCCGTCTGCTTTAGAATTCACTCCCCAAAACTCTTTGCCTCTCTCTTCCCTTTTGAGATGTTCTCAAAGGCCAAGGTTTCTGCCATTTTCCTCATATCTCCTTGTGTGGCTAAGCATCAAATTTATGTTCCTGTGCAGCACCTTGGGGCATTTTACTCTGCCAAAGGCATTATACAAATGCGGCTTGCTGTTGTTGTATTGCCTGCTGTAAAGGAAGCAGTCAGTGTGTACACGAGATTCCGGTAACAAACGACTGTGTTAATGAGTTTTCCAATTTTTTTTTCTGGAAGATTGGAGTTCCACACAAGAGGAACAGCAGTGGGCGTCAGTGCCCAGGGAGTGACTCGAGCCCTGTGGTGTTTGAACTCACAACCTTTTGACTCCAAAGCATGGGGCGGTACGGTGGCACAATGGTCAACACTGCTGCCTCACAGCGCCTGGAACCCGGGTTCGATTCCCGGCTTGGGTCACTGTCTGCGTGGAGTCTGCACATTCTCCCCATGTCTGCGTGGGTTTCCTCCAGTTTCCTCCCACAGTCCAAAAGACCGTGCTGGCCAGGTGCATTGGCCAAGCTAAACTCTCCCCCAGTGTGCCCGAGGGAGTGTGGTGCTAGGGGATTTTCACAGTAACCTCATTGCAGTGTTAATGTAAGCTTACCTGTGACACTAATAAATCAACCTTTATTACAGCACGGTAGCACAGTGGTTAGCACTGCTGCTTCACAGCTCCAGGGAACTGGGTTCCATTCCTGGCTTGGTTCACTGTCTGTGTGGAGTTTGCACATTCTCCTCATGTCTGCGTGGGTATCCTCCGGGTGCTCCGGTTTCCTCCCACAGTCCAAAGATGTGCGGGTTAGGTTGATTGGCCATGCTAAAATTGCCCCTTAGTGTCCTGAGATGCGTAGGTCAGAGGGATTAGCGGGTAAAATGTATAGGGGTATGGGGGTAGGGCCTGGGTGGGATTGTGGTCGGTGCAGACTCGATGGGCCAGATGGCCTCTTTCTGCACTGTAGTGTTTCTATGATTCTATGACTTCTAACCTTAAACTCTAAGAGAGTGCTCCCCACTAAAACATCATTGGGGTTTAAATGGGTTAGTCCATCTTAAATACTGATTCACTCAACTTTCAACCATCTACAAGTCAGGAGTGGGATGGAATACTCCCCACTTGCCTGGATGGGTGCAGCTCTAACAGCACTCAAGAAGCTCAACACCATCCAGGACAAAGCAGCCCCGCTTGATTGGCACAACATCTACAAACATCCACTCCCTCCACCACTGACGCTCAATAGCAGCAGTATGTAGTATCTACAAGATGCACTGCAGCAATTCACCAAAGATCCTTAGACAGCACCTTCCAAACCCATGGCCACTTCCATCTAGAAGGACAAGGGCAGCAGATACCTGGGAACACCACCCACCTGCAAGTCCCCCTCCAAGCCACTCACCATCCTGACTTGGAAATATATCACCATTCCTTCGCAGTTGCTGGGTCAAATTCCTGGAATTCCCTCCCTAACGGCATTGTGGGTCAACCCACGGAACATGGACTGCAGCGATTCAAGAAGGCAGCTCACCACCACCTTCTCAAGGGCAACTCGGGATGGGCAATAAATGCTGGCCCAGCCAGCGACACCCATGCCCCACGAATGAATAAAAAAAACCTTTCACAGCTGCTTGTAGGCACTGTGTAGCGATAGCCCCTTGCTCGAACAGATGGTGCCTAATCTTTCCCACAGCATGGGGTCAGAGTGTACAGGATGGGGTAGGAGTGTACAGGATGGGGTTTGGGTGTACAGGGTGGGGGTTAGGGTGTACAGGATGGGGTTAGAGTGTACAGGATGGGGTTTGGGTGTACAGGGTGGGGTTTGGGTGTACAGGGTGGGGGTTAGAATGTACAGGATGGGGTTAGGGTGTACAGGATGGGGTTAGAATATACAGGATGAGGTCAGAGTGTACAGGATAGGGTTAGGAGAGGCTTAGGAGAGCTAGGAGGGGGCATGAGAAGTCCTTGGCGGGTCGGATCAAAGAAAACCCCAAGGCTTTTTACTCTTATGTGAGGAATAAAAGAATGACCAGAGTGAGGTTACGGCCGTTCAAGGACAGTAGTGGGAACTTGTGCATGGAGTCAGAAGAGATAGGAGATGCGATGAATGAATACTTTTCTTCAGTGTTCACCAAGGAGAGGGGCCAAGTTTTTGAGCGTGAGAGTGTGATACAGGCTGATAGGCTGGAGGAGGCAGATGTTCTGAGGGAAGATGTATTAGCAATTTTGAAAAACCTGAAGGTCGATAAGTCCCCTAAGCCAGATGAGATATATCCTAGGATTCTTTGGGAGGCAAGGGATGAGTTTGCAGAGCCTTTGGCTTTGATCTTTGGGTCCTCACTGTCCACGGGGATGGTGCCAGAGGACTGGAGAGTGGCGAATGTTGTTCCTCTGTTCAAGAAAGGAAATAGGAATGACCCTGGTAATTATAGACCGGTTAGTCTTACTTCGGTGGTCGGTAGGTTAATGGAAAAGGTCCTGAGGGATAGGATTTACGACCATTTAGAAAGATGCAGCTTAATCCGGGATAGTCAACACGGATTCGTGAAGGGTAAGTCTTGCCTCACAAATTTGATTGAATTTTTTGAGGAGGTAATTAAGTGTGTTGATGAAGGTAGGGCAGTTGATGTCACATACATGGATTTTAGTAAGGCGTTTGATAAGGTCCCCCATGGTCGGCTCATGAAGAAAGTAAGGAGGTGTGGGATCGAGGGAAATTTGGCCGATTGGATAAGTAACTGGCTATCTCATAGAACCCTGTGCGAGAACCTCTCCGGCTATGTCGAGGGCATCTTGAAACCCATTGTACAAAGAACCCCCAGCTTTTGTCGCGACACTACGGACTTCCTACAGAAACTCAACACACATGGAGCAGTTGAACTAGGAGCACTCCTCGTCACAATCGATGTCTCGGCACTCCACACCAGCATCCCCCACAGTGATGGCATTGCTGCAACGGCCTCAGTACTCAACGCTGACAACTGCCAGTTTCCAGATGCAATTTTACAACTCATCCGCTTCATCCTGGACCACAATGTCTTCACCTTCAACAACCAGTTCTTCATCCAGACACACGGAACAGCCATGGGGACCAAATTCGCACCTCAATATGCCAACATCTTCATGCACAGGTTCGAACAAGACTTCTTCACCGCACAGGACCTTCAACCGATGCTATACACTAGATACATCGATGACATTTTCTTCCTTTGGACTCATGGTGAACAATCACTGAAACAACTATATGATGACATCAACAAGTTCCATCCCACCATCAGACTCACCATGGACTACTCTCCGGAATCGGTTGCATTCTTGGACACGCGCATCTCCATTAAGGACGGTCACCTCAGCACCTCACTGTACCGCAAGCCCACGGATAACCTCACGATGCTCCACTTCTCCAGCTTCCACCCTAAACACGTTAAAGAAGCCATCCCCTACGGACAAGCCCTCCGTATACACAGGATCTGCTCGGATGAGGAGGATCGCAACAGACACCTCCAGACGCTGAAAGATGCCCTCATAAGAACAGGATATGGCACTCGACCTATCGATTGACAGTTCCGACACGCCACAGCGAAAAACCGCACCGACCTCCTCAGAAGACAAACACGGGACACAGTGCCCAGTCGTCCAGTACTTCCCCGGAGCGGAGAAGCTACGGCATCTCCTCCGGAGCCTTCAACATGTCATTGATGAAGACGAACATCTCGCCAAGGCTATCCCCACACCTTCTTGCCTTCAAACAACCGCACAACCTCAAACGGACCATTGTCCGCAGCAAACTACCCAGTCTTCAGGAGAACAGTGACCACGACACCACACAACCCTGCCACAGCAACCTCTGCAGGACGTGCCGGGTCATCAACACAGATGCCATCATCTCACGTGGGAACACCATCTACCAGGTACACGGTACCTACTCTTGCAACTTGGCCAACGTTGTCTACCTGAAATGCTGCAGGAAAGGATGTCCCGAGGCATGGTACATTGGGGAAACCATGCAGACACTAAGACAACGGATGAATGAACACCGCTCGAGCACTTCAGCGGTCACGGGCATTCAGCCTCTGATCTTCGGGTAAGCGTTCTCCAAGGCGGCCTTCATGACACACGACAGCGCAGAGTCGCTGAGCAGAAACTGAGAGCCAAGTTCCACACACATGAGGACGGCCTAAACCGGGATGTTGGGTTTATGTCACACTATCAGTAACCCCCACAGCTTGCCTCCTGGACTTGCAGAATCTCACTGGCTGTCCTGTCTGGAGACAATACACATCTCTTTAACCTGTGCTTAATGCTCCCTCCACTCACATTGTCTGTATCTTTAAGAGCTGGTTGGCTGTAGAGATTCACATTTTAATCAGTATTCTGTAACTTGATTTTGTGTCTCTGTATGCCCTGTTTGAGAGCAGATTTCCACTCCATCTGACGAAGGAGCAGCGCTCTGAAAGCTAATGGCATTTGCTACCAAATAAACCTGTTGGATTTTAACCTGGTGTTGTTAAAACTCTTACTGTCTCATAGAAGACAGAGGGTGGTGGTGGATGGAAAATTTTCAGACTGGAGACCAGTTACGAGCGGTGTACCACAGGGATCGGTGCTTGGTCCTCTGCTCTTTGTGATTTTTATTAATGACTTAGAGGAGGGGGCTGAAGGGTGGATCAGTAAATTTGCTGATGACACCAAGATTGGTGGAGTAGTGGATGAGGTGGAGGGCTGTTGTAGGCTGCAAAGAGACATAGATAGGATGCAGAGCTGGGCCGAAAAATGAGAGATGGAGTTTAACCCTGATAAATGCGAGGTGATTCATTTTGGTGGGACAAATTTGAATGCGGATTACAGGGTCAAAGGTAGGGTTCTGAGGAATGTGGAGGAATAGAGAGATCTTGGGGTTCATATCCACAGATCTCTGAGGGTTGCCACTCAAGTGGATAGAGCCGTGAAGAAGGCCTATAGTGTGTTAGCATTTATTAACAGGGGGTTTGAGTTTAAGAGCCGTGGGGTTATGCTGCAACTGTACAGGACCTTGGTGAGACCACATTTGGAATATTGTGTGCAGTTCTGGTCACTTCACTATAAGAAGGATGTGGAAGCACTGGAAAGAGTGCAAAGGAGATTTACCAGGATGCTGCCTGGTTTGGAGGGTAGGTCTTATGAGGAAAGGTTGAGGGAGCTAGGGCTTTTCTCTTTAGAGCAGAGGAGGTTGAGAGGTGACTTAATAGAGGTTTATAAGATGATGAGGGGGATAGATAGAGTGGATGTTCAAAGACTATTTCCTCGGGTGGATGTAGCTATTACTAGAGGGCATAAATATAGGGTTCATGGTGGGAGATATAGGAGGGATGTACGAGGTAGGTTCTTTACTCAGAGAGTGATTGGGGTGTGGAATGGACTGCCTGCTGTGATAGTGGAGTCAGACACTTTAGGAACATTTAAGCGGTTATTGGATAGGCACATGGAGCACACCAGGATGATAGGGAGTGGGATAGCTTGGTCTTGGTTTCGGAAAAGGTTCGGCACAACATCGTGGGCCGAAGGGCCTGCTCTGTGCTGTACTGTTCTATGTTCTGTTCTATGTAGGATGGGGTCAGGGTGTACATGATGGGGTTAGGGTGTACAGGATGGGGTTAGGGTGTACAGGATGGGGTCACAGTCTTCAGGATGGGGTTAGGGTGTACAGGATAGGGTTTGGGTGTACAGGATGGGGTTAGGGTGTACAGGATAGGGTTTGGGTGTACAGGATGGGGTTAGGGTGTACAGGATAGGGTTAGGGTGTACAGGATGGGGTCACAGTCTTCAGGATGGGGTTTGGGTGTACAGGATGGGGTCAGAGTGTACAGGATAGGGTTAGGGTGTACAGGATGGGGTTAGGGTGTACAGGATAGGGTTAGGGTGTACAGGATGGGGTTAGGGTGTACAGGATGGGGTTTGGGTGTACAGGATGGGGTCACAGTCTTCAGGATGGGGTTAGGGTGTACAGGATAGGGTTATGGTGTACAGGATGGGGTTAGGGTTTTCAGGATGGGGTTTGGGTGTACAGGATGGGGTTAGGGTGTACAGGATGGGGTTTGGGTGTACAGGATGGGGTCACAGTCTTCAGGATGGGGTTTGGGTGTACAGGATGGGGTCAGAGTGTACAGGATGGGGTTAGGGTGTACAGGATGTGGTCAGGGTGTACAGGATGGGGTCAGAGTGTACAGGTTGGGGTCGGGGTGTACAGGATGGGGTCAGAGTGTACAGGATGGGGTCAGAGTGTACAGGTTGGGGTCGGGGTGTACAGGATGGGGTCAGAGTGTACAGGATGGGGTCAGAGTGTACAGGTTGGGGTCGGGGTGTACAGGATGGGGTCAGAGTGTACAGGATGGGGTCAGAGTGTACAGGTTGGGGTCGGGGTGTACAGGATGTGGTCAGGGTGTACAGGATGGGGTCAGAGTGTACAGGTTGAGGTCGGGGTGTACAGGATGGGGTCAGAGTGTACAGGATGGGGTCAGAGTGTACAGGTTGGGGTCGGGGTGTACAGGATGGGGTCAGAGTGTACAGGATGGGGTCAGAGTGTACAGGTTGGTGTCAGGGTGTACAGGATGGGGTCAGGGTGTACAGGTTGGGGTCAGGGTGTACAGGTTGGGGTCGGGGCATACAGGATGGGGTCAGGGTGTACAGGTTGGGGTCGGGGTGTACAGGATGTGGTTAGGGTGTACTCAATGGGGTTTGGGTGTACTCAATGGGGTTTGGGTGTACTCAATGGGGTTAGGGTGTACTCAATGGGGTTAGGGTGTACTCAATGGGGTTAGGGTGTACTCAATGGGGTTTGGGTGTACTCAATGGGGTTTGGGTGTACTCAATGGGGTTAGGGTGTACTCAATG
This sequence comes from Mustelus asterias, assembly GCF_964213995.1. Taxonomy (NCBI): domain Eukaryota; kingdom Metazoa; phylum Chordata; class Chondrichthyes; order Carcharhiniformes; family Triakidae; genus Mustelus; species Mustelus asterias. Next base: position 50,173 of record NW_027592341.1, read on the forward strand.
GGGTTAGGGTGTACACAATGGGGTTAGGGTGTACTCAATGGGGTTTGGGTGCACTCAATGGGGTTTGGGTGTACTCAATGGGGTTTGGGTGTACTCAATGGGGTTTGGGTGTACTCAATGGGGTTTGGGTGTACTCAATGGGGTTTGGGTGTACTCAATGGGGTTTGGGTGTACTCAATGGGGTTTGGGTGTACTCAATGGGGTTTGGGTGTACTCAATGGGGTTTGGGTGTACTCAATGGGGTTTGGGTGTACTCAATGGGGTTTGGGTGTACTCAATGGGGTTTGGGTGTACTCAATGGGGTTTGGGTGTACTCAATGGGGTTTGGGTGTACTCAATGGGGTTTGGGTGTACTCAATGGGGTTTGGGTGTACTCAATGGGGTTTGGGTGTACTCAATGGGGTTTGGGTGTACTCAATGGGGTTTGGGTGTACTCAATGGGGTTTGGGTGTACTCAATGGGGTTTGGGTGTACTCAATGGGGTTTGGGTGTACTCAATGGGGTTTGGGTGTACTAACCTGCACTAACCTGGAAACAGAATCACAGCAGCCAGTGAGAAATGGGAGTTTTGCGTCTGAAATCGGGCTGGAGTGGGAGCGGCAGCGAGGGGGGTGTCGATGGTTTTTGTTTTCTGAATTTATGGGAGTGTAAATGAAGGAATCTGTAAACTGGAGAGATTGAGGCAGCTCGAGGCTGGTATCCTCGTCCCCACAGTTTTCCCAGTTTGGTCTGGACTTTTATTAATAACAGATTTTTAATCCTTTGATTTCTTTTCAAAAAATGTTGTTTTGAACGCGGGCGGAATTTCATGTCCAGTATTGAGGGGCTGTTGCTGCCTCTCTAACCTCTTCATACTCTCTGACTCTCCCTCCTGACGGAGCAACTCAACCTTCACCTGGGACCTCCTGGGACCTCACTTCATGCAGGAGCCCAGACGGCGAGACTAATTCACCAAATTCTCTCCCTCCCTGCAGGGTACAAAACTCAAAAGGAGCTGGGTCCCAGCATTGAAGAAACAATGCATTTGCCCGCCATCTTTCTGAGGTGGCGGAATGGCGGGGGCCGGGGGGGGGGGGGGGGTGGGCAGTTTCCGGCTGGATTTTTCCCTAATGATCTTCTGCAGGCAATTCAACCATGGGGGCCATCTTGATTGAGTTGCCACCCAAAATCTGTGAGTGCACACACATTCCTGGCCCTCATAGTCTTTCTCTCACACAGCAGGGCACTGGGGTCAACTGAGGCTGATTCAGTTGATCAAAACCAGGCCTTTCCTGGTCTCTGTGCCTCAGAGGGAAGCAGTGGCAAAGTGGTATTGTCATTGGAATAATAACCCAGAGGCCCAAGGCAATGTTCTGGGGGACCTGGGTTCGAATCCCACCACAGTAGACAGTGGAATTTGAATTCAATAAAAATCTGGAATTAAGAATCTACTGATGACCATGAAACCATTGTCGATTGTCAGAAAAACCCATCTGGTTCACTAATGTCCTTTAGGGAAGGAAATCTGCCGTCCTTACCCGGTCTGGCCTACATGTGACTCCAGAGTCACAGCAATGTGGTTGACTCTTAAATGCCCTCTGGAATTACCCAGCAAGCTGCACAGTTCAAGGATAATTGGGGATGGGCAATAAATGCTGGCCCAGTGACGTCCATATCCCATGTACGAATAAAAACAAGGACTGCTCTCTCTGAGTCCCCAGCGTGGGGATCCCCTCACATCCGTCATCTCCGCCAAGGTCAGTGGGAAGGATTTGATTTGATTTGATTTATTATTGTCACATGTATTAACATACAGTGAAAAGTATTGTTTCTTGCGCGCTATACAGACAAAGCATACCGTTCATAGAGAAGGAAACGAGAGAGTGCAGAATGTAGTGTTACAGTCATAGCTAGGGTGTAGAGAAAGATCAACTTAATGCAAGGTAGGTCCATTCAAAAGTCTGAAGAAGCTGTTCTTGAGTCGGTTGGTACGTGATCTCAGACCTTTGTATCTTTTTTCCGATGGAAGAAGGTGGAAGAGAGAATGTCCAGGATGCGTGGGGTCCTTAATTATACTGGCTGCTTTGCCGAGGCAGCGGGAAGTGTAGACAGAGTCAATCGATGGGAGGCTGGTTTGCGTGATGGATTGGAGAGTCAGGTGTGGCCTAAAAGTGTTGCTGATATGCTGGCGTCACGTTGCTCCTTCCTCCCCCCCACCCAGCAGAATCCAGCACTTCCCTCTGGCTGAGGTTAGACCATAAGACATAGGAGCAGAATTAGGCCACTCGGCCCATCGAGTCTGCTCCGCTATTCAATCATGGCTGATATTTTTCTCATCCCCATTCCCCTGCCTTTCCCCCGTAACTCCTGATTCCCTTATTGATCAAGAACCTTTGTATCTCTGTCTTAAAGGTTGCAGGATCAGCCAGGTTTTCATACACATTTCTGTCTGCTCTGAGGTCTATCTCTTTTTTCCCCACTCCGTACACTAGGGAGATGTGAGTTTGCGGGGGGGGGGGGGGGGGGGGGGGGGGTAGAGACAGTGTTGGACACGACTGCAGTTGGGTGACCTGCAAATTCCTGTCCTTGGGGAGGGGGGTGGGGGTAAATGGGAGAAGCGTCCAGGCCCATTCCTGGGGCAGGGGGGGAGGGGGGAGTTCCCTCACAACAAAACACCTTTCCCTGCTCAAGTATTTCTTCAAGTTCCAAAGCTTTTGTTCAGGGAAGAATCGTTACGTTGCTGCTTCAATGTAGAATATTTCAGTTAATTAGTGAGCTAATTTAGCAATGACCCAGAAGGTATGAGTTTAATTCCCACCGCAGCAGTTAGAGATCTTTAATTCAGTTAATTAAATCAGGAATAAAAAGCTGGTACCGGTAAATGGTGACTAAGAAACTGCCAGGTGTTGGAAAAACCTAATTTGTTCACTAATGCCCTTTAGGGAAGGAAGCCGGCCGCCCCTGATTGTGACTCCAGACTCGGAACAATGTGATCCTTTGGAGAGGGCACAGGAAAGATTTACCAGGATGTTGCCTGGTATGGAGGGCATTAGCTATGAGGAGAGGTTGGAGAAACTTGGTTTGTTCTCATTGGAACGACGGAGGTTGAGGGGCGACCTGATAGAAGTCTACAAGATTATGAGGGGCATGGACAGTGTGGAGAGTCAGAAGCTTTTTCCCAGGGTGGAAGAGTCAATTACTAGGGGGCACAGGTTTAAGGTGCGAGGGGCAAGGTTTAAAGGAGATGTACGAGGCAGATTTTTTACACAGAGGGTGGTGGGTGCCTGGAACTCGCTGCCGGGGGAGATAATGGAAGCGGATACAATAGTGACTTTTAAGGGGCGATTGGACAAATACATTAACAGGATGGGAATAGAGGGATATGGCCTCCGAAGGGTAGGGGGTTTTAGTTCAATCGGACAGCATGGTCAGTGCTGGCTTGGAGGACCGAAGGGCCTGTTCCTGTGCTGTAATTTTCTTTGTTCTTTGTTGTGATGACAGAGTAAATTGTGGTTCCATAATCAGGATCAATGTGACATCGTTTTTCCTTTCTCCTTCACTGACTGCAGAAATCTCATGAATCCTGTGACATTTTTGAATGTGACATCAAAATATTCCTTGCTGGGAAAGTCTTGTGGGCAGGTGTTTGTGAATGGAAATCCACAGCAGCGAAGAGGATCCTCTGTTATGAAGCTGTCCATTGGTGCGTCTCCTTCTGCCTTCTTCAATGTTGCCCAGACACATTCCCCTGGATTGGAGGTCAGCTCTCGATGTGGGATAAGTGGAATCCTCACCGTATTGGAGTTACGTCTGAGCCACCAATCACTGCAGAGAGCCTGAACATTAATGGCAAACCAGCATTGAGATCCACCAATCATTTCTATCAGCATTTGGCTGAAGCCAGCATTGAGATCCAAAACAGTTAAAATGCTCTCAGCCTGGACCAAAGGATGCCATAGTTATACTTCCCCAAGAGGATCGACAAAGAACAAAGAAAAGTGCAGCACAGGAACAGGCCCTGCAAGCCTGTGCCAATCATGATGCCCGAACTAAACTAAAACAATACTTTCTGCTCTTACTCAGTCCGAATCCCTCTATTCCCTCCCTATTCATGGACCCATCCAGGTACCTCTTAATGTTGTTAATGTGCCTGATTCCACCACCTCTTCTGGCAGTGTTGAAGTGTTGAGAGATTTTCTTTCTATCCAAGCAGGGCACAGAATTCAATTCTCTTCGCTTCCATCTCTTTACAAACACAATGGATGGCGCTGATTGGGTTGGGACTCTGTGCACTCAAAACTCTCTAAACTTGTTATTATTCATCTCCTTCATGTTTAGTCCTATTATTCTGTTTTGTAATACGTGCTGCAGTTAATTCATGGCTGCCTGTTCTAATTCACTGTTTGCGTTTCTAGGCAACTGCTCAGACACTTCCCTGCGACCTGCCGCTCATTTCTGTCTTCACCCGGTCAGTGATTTCTCTGTTCCCGTCTTATTCTGAGAACGGATTCAATCTGCTGTACAATCTGCCTCCCTCTCCCATGACCCCAAGGGCACTGTGAGGAGGTGGGCCTATATGTATATCTCTGACCTCTCCTGAAGCACTGACTCATGCTCTAACACTTGCTGTCAGGGGTGTGGGAATAGCTAGATGTCTGTGCAGGTGGGAGTCCTGCCTCAGTGGATACCACCCTTGATTCAGAGTCTAAAGGTTCAAGACCCACTCCAGAGACTTGACTATAGACACTCCAGTCTAGTACCCAGAGTGCCACATTGTCAGCGGTGCTGTTTTTCAGGCCCAGTGTCGCTCTCCCTCCTCAGGCAGACAAAGAAGACTTCATGTCACTGTTTTAAAGAAACACAGGTGAAAACCCCCTGGTGTCCCAACCTGCATTTATAATTAAAGCACATTTTCTGGTCATGATCACATGGTTGTTTGTGGGATCATGCTGTGCACAATTTAGCTGCTGCATTTCCCTACATCACAACATTGACCACACTTTGAAAAGCGCCTCATTGTCGGGAAAGTGCTTGGTACATCCTGAGATAACAGAAAAAAATCCAACTCATCCTGTAAAAGTTGCCGATTTGCAGAGTCTTTTAGTTTTACTCAACCCAACACGATCCAATCTGACCCAATTCAACCCAACTCCAACCCCAATCCTAACCCCAACCCAATCCCAACTCCATCCAACCCACTCCAAACCAATCCAACCCAACCCAACCCAATCCCGACCCAACCCAACCCAATAGCCTTTTAGATTCATTCAAGAGGAGGAATTTAGTTGTGGAACTCTGATTCAGGACACTGGGCATTTCACCCTTGGTTTTCTTTTAGCTTTATTCAATATGAGGATTGGCAAGACCAGTATTTCTTTCCCAGCTCCAGAGGTTGTGCTTTCTTCTTGAAAGAGTGCTTTGTTTGGCCCTTTCGAGGAAGGACAATGAGTCTTATTCCCGTTAGGGTATTAGTGAACCAGCTGGGTTCCAATAGATTCATGGGACTGAGATCAGATTTTTATTTCCAGGTTATTTAAGGTGAATTCAGATTCACAAAGCACCTATTCTGAGATCTGAACACATGGGCCTGTTGGACCTGGTCCGCAACACCTTGGATTACTAGTCCAGTGACATATCCAGTGCGTTGCTGTACAACTGACGTGGCTACAGCTGGCAAGACACATGCCTAATTGCTGCTTGTAAGGTAATGGTGGTGTGTCTTGTGCTTGGACCCCTACAAGTGCTGTTAAATTGGATGTTCCAGGATGTTGAGCCAGTAACAGTGAGGGAACGGTGATGCAGCTCCATGTCAGAAAGGTGTGTGACTTGGAGGGAAATTTACAACTGGGTTTCCAAGCAGTTGCTGCCCACCGTGGTTTAGGGTGTGTGGCCCTGATAACGACAAGCTGAGTTGTTGCAGTGAATTTGTCGATAGAATCCGCTGCTGTCGAAATCTCTTTCTTTGCGTCCTGTTTCCCTGAATAAAAAGGCTCCGTGCTGACAAGAAATGTTAATTGTTAATTTGATTGGCTCCTCGGTCATTATTTGTTCTTAACTGTGATGCCCAGTGTGTCATTAAGTCAGGTTGCAGTCAATGCCCTGACATCAGTTAATGTTCCTGATTGACATCCAAAACCTGGCGCTGGTTCCGCAGACCTCCCTGTTCTGAACAACGTCTAAACCTAGACACAGACTGAAGGTGGGGGGTGGGGGGGTGGGGGGTGGGGAGGGGTGGGGGGGGAGGGGGAGGGGGGGGGGGAGGGAGAAGCATCGCAACTAAACCTAATCCTCAGTTCACATTTTGAAAAATGAATAGTGACAGAATGTGGGCAGAAATAGACCAGACCCATTTTGTGGAGAATTGGGCTGTGCCACTTAAAGCTAGAGAGTGGTGGAAGAATACTTGAGGGAGAGGAAAATAAATGCAGGTTAAAACACTTCAGCAGTGATAATGTGATTTTGAGAGTGTGTTTTGTGTGTGGGTAGGGAAGGCTTGTCTGTAAAGCTCTCTCGCTCGGCGCTGTTGACAGTTCTGGACGCCCCCACGTTTACTGCCATTTTCAGCAAGGAATCCTGTGGTTCGGAATTAAAGGGACCGAGTCCTTACTCCAGACGACAAGCGAACCTTATCTCTACCTAACAATCAGCACATTTACCCGCATGCTCCCCAGTCTCGGTGTCTCACCTCTGGCCCTGCCTGGCAGGGCTTGGTGGACGCCCTGCTGTGACTTACCAATAGGTGGAGCTGGTGGCACAGTTGCCCTCGATCGTGTCAGACACTTGCCACGTTGTCACGGTGATACCTGGCGGTGAGTCACAGTTCACTCAGGGAATCCAAGTTGCCATGGCAACGTGCGTGTTATAGTCTGGAG
>NW_027592342.1:0-52500 GCF_964213995.1 Mustelus asterias
CTCCCTCTCCAACCCCCCCTCTCTCCAACCCACGCCCTCTCCAACCCCCCCTCTCTCCAAACGCCCCTCTCCAGCCCCCACTCTCTCCAACTCCCCCTCTCTCCAACCCCCCCTCTCTCCAACTTCCCCTCTCTCCAACTCCCCCCTCTCTCCAACCCCCCTCTCTCCAACTCCCCCTCTCTCCAACTCCCCCTCTCTCCAACTCCCCCTCTCCAACCCCCCCTCTCCAACTCCCCCTCTCCAACTCCCCATCTCCAACCCTCCCTTTCCAACCCTCCCTCTCTCCAACTCCCTCTCTCTCCAACCCCCCCCTCTCTCCAACCCTCACCCTCTCCAACTCCCCCTCTCTCCAACGCTCCCTCTCTCCAACCCCCCCTCTCTCCAACTCCCCCTCTCTCCAACCCTCTCTCTCTCCAACCCCCCCTCTCTCCAACTCCCCCTCTCTCCAACCCCCCCTCTCTCCAACCCCCCTTCTCTCCAACCCTCCCTCTCCAACCCTCCCTCTCCAACCCTCCCTCTCCAACCCTCCCTCTCCAACCCCCCCTCTCTCCAACTCCCCCTCTCTCCAACCCTCTCTCTCTCCAAACCCCCCTCTCTCCAACCCCCCCTCTCTCCAACCCTCCCTCTCTCCAACCCCCCTCTCTCCAACCCCCCCTCTCCAACCCTCCCTCTCTCCAACCCTCCCTCTCCAACCCACCCTCTCTCCAACTCCCCCTCTCCCCAACCCTCCCTCTCCAAGTCCCCCGACCCAACTCCCCCTACCCAACTCCCACGACCCAACTCCCCCTACCCAACTCCCCCTCCCCAACTCCCCTCTCCACTCGTCCCTCTCTCCAACCCTCCCTCTCCAACTTCCCCTCGCTCCAAAACTCCCTCTCCAACTCCCCCTCTCCAACAACCCCTCTCTCCAACAACCCCTCTCTCCAACACCCTCTCTCCAACCCTCCCTCTCTCCAACCCCCCCTCTCTCCAACCCTCCCTCTCTCCAACTCCCCCGCTCTCCAACTCCCCCTCTCCAACCCTCCCTCTCTCCAACCCTCCCTCTCTCCAACCCTCCCTCTCTCCAACCCTCCCTCTCTCCAACCCTCCCTCTCTCCAACCCTCCCTCTCTCCAACCCTCCCTCTCCAACCCTCCCTCTCTCCAACCCTCCCTCACCAACCCTCCCTCTCTCCAACCCTCCCTCTCCAACTCCTCTCACTCCAAATACCCCTCTCTCCAACACCCTCTATCCAACCCTCCCGCTCCAACTCCCCCTCCCTCTAACCCTCCCTCTCCAACCTCCTCTCCAACCCTCCCTCTCTCCAACCCTCCCTCTCCAACACCTCTCACTCCAACTACCCCTCTCTCCAACATCCCCTCTCCAACACCCTCTCTCTAACCCTCCCTCTCCAACACCCCCTCTCCAACCCTCCCTCTCCTACTCCCCCTCTCTCCCACCCTCCCTCTCCAACCTCCCCTCTCTACAATCCTCCCTCTCCAACTTCCCCTCTCTCCAATCCTCCCTCTCCAACCCTCCCTCTCCAACTCCCCCTCTTTACAACCCTCCCTCACTCCAGCCCTTCCTCTCCAACACCCCCTATCTCCAATCCTCCCTCAGCAACTCCCCCCTCTCCAACCCTCCCTCTCCAACTCCCCCTCTCTCCAACCCTCCCTCTCCACCTTCCCCTCTCTCCAACCCTCCCTCTCCAACTCCTCCTCTCTCCCACCCTCCCTCGCCAACCTCCCCTCTCTACAATCCTCCCTCTCCAACTTCCCCTCTCTTCAATCCTCCCTCTCCAACCCTCCCTCTCCAACTCCCCCTCTTTACAACCCTCCCTCACTCCAGCCCTTCCTCTCCAACACCCCCTATCTCCAATCCTCCCTCAGCAACTCCCCCTCTCTCCAACCCTCCCTCTCCAACTCCCCCTCTCTCCAACCCTCCCTCTCCACCTTCCCCTCACGCCAACCCTCCCTCTCCAACTCCTCCTCTCTCCAACCCTCCCTCTCCAACTCCCCCTCTCTCCAACCCTCCCTCTCCAACTTCCTCTCTCTCCAACCCTCCCGCTCTCCAACCCTCCCTGTCTCCAACTCCCCCTCTTCCAACCATCCCTCTCGAACTCCCCCTCTCTCCAAGCCCCCCTCTTATAACTCCCTCAATCTCCAACCCTCCCTCTCTCTCTAATCCTCCCTCTCCAACTTCCTCTCTCTGCAATCCTCCCGCTACAACTCCCTTCCTCTCCAACCCACCCTCTCTCAAACCTCTCTCTCCCACTCACTCTACACGATCCCCCATCAAACACTCCCAGGACAGGTACAGCACGGGGTTAGATACAGAGTAAAGCTCCCTCTACACTGTCCCCCATCAAACACTCCCAGGACAGGTACAGCACGGGGTTAGATACAGAGTAAAGCTCCCTCTACACTGTCCCCCATCAAACACTCGCAGGACAGGTACAGCACGGGGTTAGATACAGAGTAAAGCTCCCTCTACACTGTGCCCCCATCAAACACTCCCAGGACAGGTACAGCACGGGGTTAGATACAGAGTAAAGCTCCCTCGACACTGTCCCCATCAAACACTCCCAGGACAGATACAGCACGGGGTTAGATACAGAGTAAAGCTCCCTCTACACTGTCCCCATCAAACACTCACAGGACAGGTACCGCACGGGGTTAGATACAGAGTAAAGCTCCCTCTTCACTGTCCCCATCAAACACTCCCAGGACAGGTAAAGCACGGGGTTAGATACAGAGTAAAGCTCCCTCTACACTGTCCCCCATCAAACACTCCCAGGACAGGTACAGCACAGGGTTAGATACAGAGTAAAGCTCCCTCTACACTGTCCCCCATCAAACACTCCCAGGACAGGTACAGCACGGGGTTAGATACAGAGTAAAGCTCCCTCTACACTGTCCCCATCAAACACTCCCAGGACAGGTACAGCACGGGGTTAGATACAGAGTAAAGCTCCCTCTACAGTGTCCCCATCAAACACTCCCAGGACAGATACAGCACGGGGTTAGATACAGAGTAAAGCTCCCTCTCCACTGTCCCCATCAAACACTCGCAGGACAGATACAGCACGGGGTTAGATACAGAGTAAAGCTCCCTCTGCACTGTCTCCATCAAACACTCCCAGGACAGGTACAGCACGGGGTTAGATACAGAGTAAAGCTCCCTCTACACTGTCCCCCATCAAACACCCTCAGGGCAGGTACAGCACGGGGTTAGATACAGAGTAAAGCTCCCTCTACACTGTGCCCATCAAACACTCCCAGGACAGGTACAGCACGGGGTTAGATACAGAGTAAAACTCCCTCTACACTGTCCCCATCAAACACTCACAGGACAGGTACAGCACGGGGTGAGATACAGAGTAAAGCTCCCTCTGCACTGTCCCTCATCAAACACTCCCAGGACAGGTGCAGCACGGGGTTAGATACAGAGTAAAGATTCCTCTGCACTGACCCCGATCAAACACTCCCAGGACAGATACAACACGGGGTTAGATACAGAGTAAAGCTCCCTCTACACTGTCCCCATCAAACACTCCCAGGACAGGTACAGCACGGGGTTAGATACAGAGTAAAGCTCCCTCTACACTGTCCCCATCAAACACTCCCAGGACAGATACAGCACGGGGTTAGATACAGAGTAAAGCTCCCTCTACACTGTCCCCATCAAACACTCCCAGGACAGGTACAGCACGGGGTTAGATACAGAGTAAAGCTCCCTCTGCACTGTCTCCATCAAACACTCCCAGGACAGGTACAGCACGGCGTAAGATACAGAGTAAAGCTCCCTCTACACTGTCCCCCATCAAACACCCCCAGGACAGGTACAGCACGGGGTTAGATACAGAGTAAAGCTCCCTCTGCACTGTCTCCATCAAACACTCCCAGGACAGGTACAGCACGGCGTAAGATACAGAGTAAAGCTCCCTCTACACTGTCCCCCATCAAACACTCCCAGGACAGGTACAGCACGGGGTCAGATACAGAGTAAAGCTCCCTCTGCACTGTCCCTCATCAAACACTCCCAGGACAGGTGCAGCACGGGGTTAGATACAGAGTAAAGATTCCTCTACACTGTCCCCATCAAACACCCCCAGGACAGGTACAGCACGGGGTTAGATACAGAGTAAAGCTCCCTCGACAGTGTCCCTCATCAAACACTCCCAGGACAGGTACACCACGGGGTTAGATACAGAGTAAAGCTCCCTCTGCACTGTCCCCATCAAACACTCCCAGGACAGGTACAGCACGGGGTTAGATACAGAGTAAAGCTCCCTCTACACTGTGCCCATCAAACACTCCCAGGACAGGTACAGCACGGGGTTAGATACAGAGTAAAGCTCCCTCTACACTGTCCCCATCAAACACTCACAGGACAGGTACAGCACGGGGTTAGATACAGAGTAAAGCTCCCTCTGCACTGTCCCTCATCAAACACTCCCAGGACAGGTGCAGCACGGGGTTAGATACAGAGTAAAGATTCCTCTGCACTGACCCCGATCAAACACTCCCAGGACAGGTACAACACGGGGTTAGGTACAGAGTAAAGCTCCCTCTACACTGTCCCCATCAAACACTCCCAGGACAGGTACAAGACGGGGTTCGATACAGAGTAAACCTCCCTCTACACTGTCCCCATCAAACACTCCCAGGACAGGTACAGCACGGGGTTAGAGACAGAGTAAAGCTCCCTCTACACTGTCCCCATCAAACACTCCCAGGACAGGTACAGCACGGGGTTAGATACAGAGTAAAGCTCCCTCTACACTGTCCCCATCAAACACTCCCAGGACAGGGACAGCACGGGGTTAGATACAGGGTAAAGCTCCCTCTACACTGTCCCTCATCAAACACTCCCAGGACAGGTGCAGCACGGGGTTAGATACAGAGTAAAGATTCCTCTACACTGTCCCCCATCAAACACTCCCAGGACAGATACAGCACGGGGTTAGATACAGAGTAAAGCTCCCTCTACACTGTCCCCATCAAACACTCCCAGGACAGGTACAGCACGGGGTTAGATACAGAGTAAAGCTCCCTCTACACTGTCCCCATCAAACACTCCCAGGACAGATACAGCACGGGGTTAGATACAGAGTAAAGCTCCCTCTACACTGTCCCCATCAAACACTCACAGGACAGGTACCGCACGGGGTTAGATACAGAGTAAAGCTCCCTCTTCACTGTCCCCATCAAACACTCCCAGGACAGGTAAAGCACGGGGTTAGATACAGAGTAAAGCTCCCTCTACACTGTCCCCCATCAAACACTCCCAGGACAGGTACAGCACAGGGTTAGATACAGAGTAAAGCTCCCTCTACACTGTCCCCCATCAAACACTCCCAGGACAGGTACAGCACGGGGTTAGATACAGAGTAAAGCTCCCTCTACACTGTCCCCATCAAACACTCCCAGGACAGGTACAGCACGGGGTTAGATACAGAGTAAAGCTCCCTCTACACTGTCCCCATCAAACACTCCCAGGACAGATACAGCACGGGGTTAGATACAGAGTAAAGCTCCCTCTCCACTGTCCCCATCAAACACTCGCAGGACAGATACAGCACGGGGTTAGATACAGAGTAAAGCTCCCTCTGCACTGTCTCCATCAAACACTCCCAGGACAGGTACAGCACGGGGTTAGATACAGAGTAAAGCTCCCTCTACACTGTCCCCCATCAAACACCCTCAGGGCAGGTACAGCACGGGGTGAGATACAGAGTAAAGCTCCCTCTACACTGTGCCCATCAAACACTCCCAGGACAGGTACAGCACGGGGTTAGATACAGAGTAAAACTCCCTCTACACTGTCCCCATCAAACACTCACAGGACAGGTACAGCACGGGGTTCGATACAGAGTAAAGCTCCCTCTGCACTGTCCCTCATCAAACACTCCCAGGACAGGTGCAGCACGGGGTTAGATACAGAGTAAAGATTCCTCTGCACTGACCCCGATCAAACACTCCCAGGACAGATACAACACGGGGTTAGATACAGAGTAAACCTCCCTCTACACTGTCCCCATCAAACACTCCCAGGACAGGTACAGCACGGGGTTAGATACAGAGTAAAGCTCCCTCTACACTGTCCCCATCAAACACTCCCAGGACAGATACAGCACGGGGTTAGATACAGAGTAAAGCTCCCTCTACACTGTCTCCATCAAACACTCACAGGACAGGTACAGCACGGGGTTAGATACAGAGTAAAGCTCCCTCTTCACTGTCCCCATCAAACACTCCCAGGACAGGTAAAGCACGGCGTTAGATACAGAGTAAAGCTCCCTCTACACTGTCCCCCATCAAACACTCCCAGGACAGGTACAGCACGGGGTTAGATACAGAGTAAAGCTCCCTCTACACTGTCCCCATCAAACACTCCCAGGACAGGTACAGCACGGGGTTAGATACAGAGTAAAGCTCCCTCTACAGTGTCCCCATCAAACACTCCCAGGACAGATACAGCACGGGGTTAGATACAGAGTAAAGCTCCCTCTACACTGTCCCCATCAAACACTCCCAGGACAGGTACAGCACGGGGTTAGATACAGAGTAAAGCTCCCTCTGCACTGTCTCCATCAAACACTCCCAGGACAGGTACAGCACGGGGTTAGATACAGAGTAAAGCTCCCTCTCCACTGTCCCCCATCAAACACCCTCAGGGCAGGTACAGCACGGGGTTAGATACAGAGTAAAGCTCCCTCTACACTGTGCCCATCAAACACTCCCAGGACAGGTACAGCACGGGGTTAGATACAGAGTAAAGCTCCCTCTACACTGTCCCCATCAAACACTCCCAGGACAGGTACAGCACGGGGTTAGATACAGAGTAAAGCTCCCTCTACACTGTCCCCATCAAACACTCCCAGGACAGGGACAGCACGGGGTTAGATACAGAGTAAAGCTCCCTCTGCACTGTCCCTCATCATACACTCCCAGGACAGGTACATAGAACATAGAACATAGAAAGCCACAGCACAAACAGGCCCTTCGGCCCACAAGTTGCGCTGATCATATCCCTACCTCTAGGCCTATCTATAGCCCTCAATCCCATTAAATCCCATGTACTCATCCAGAAGTCTCTTAAAAGACCCCAACGAGTTTGCCTCCACCACCACCGACGTCAGCCGATTCCACTCACCCACCACCCTCTGAGTGAAAAACCTACCCCTGACATTTCCTCTGTACCTACCCCCCAGCACCTTAAACCTGTGTCCTCTCGTAGCAACCATTTCAGCCCTTGGAAATAGCCTCTGAGAGTCTACCCTATCCAGACCTCTCAACATCTTGTAAACCTCTATCAGGTCACCTCTCATCCTTCGTCTCTCCAGGGAGAAGAGACCAAGCTCCCTCAACCTATCCTCATAAGGCATGCCCCCCAATCCAGGCAACATCCTTGTAAATCTCCTCTGCACCCTTTCAATGGCTTCAACATCTTTCCTGTAATGAGGTGACCAGAACTGCGCGCAGTACTCCAAGTGGGGTCTAACCAGAGTCCTATAAAGCTGCAGCATTATCTCCCGACTCCTAAACTCAATCCCTCGATTAATGAAGGCTAGTACGCCGTACGCCTTCTTGACCGCATCCTCCACCTGCGAGGCCGATTTAAGAGTCCTATGGACCCGGACCCCAAGGTCCTTCTGATCCTCTACACTGCTAAGAATGGTACCCTTCATATTATACTGCTGCTTCATCCCATTGGATCTGCCAAAATGGATCACTACACACTTATCCGGGTTGAAGTCCATCTGCCCAGTCTTGCATTCTATCTATGTCTCGCTGCAACTTCTGACATCCCTCCAAACTATCCACAACACCACCTACCTTGGTGTCGTCAGCAAACTTACCAACCCATCCCTCCACTTCCTCATCCAGGTCATTTATGAAAATGACCAACAGCAAGGGTCCCAGAACAGATCCCTGGGGCACTCCACTGGTCACTGACCTCCATGCAGAGAAAGACCCCTCCACAGCCACTCTCCCTCACCAAACACTCCCAGGACAGGTACAGCACGGGGTTAGATACAGAGTAAAGCTCCCTCTACACTGTCCCCATCAAACACTCCCAGGACAGGTACAGCACGGGGTTAGATACAGAGTAAAGCTCCCTCTACACTGTCCCCATCAAACACTCCCAGGACAGATACAGCACGGGGTTAGATATAGAGTAAAGCTCCCTCTACACTGTCCCCATCAAACATTCCCAGGACAGGTACAGCACGGGGTTAGATACAGAGTAAACTCCCTCTACACTGTCCCCTTCAACACTCCCAGGACAGGTCCAGCACGGGGTTAGATACAGCGGAAAGCTCCCTCTACACTGTCCCTCATCAAACACTCCCAGGACAGGTGCAGCACGGGGTTAGATACAGAGTAAAGAGTCCTCTGCACTGACCCCGATCAAACACTCCCAGGACAGGTACAACACGGGGTTAGGTACAGAGTAAAGCTCCCTCTACACTGTCCCCATCAAACACTCCCAGGACAGGTACAGCACGGGGTTAGATACAGAGTAAAGCTCCCTCTACACTGTCCCCATCAAACACTCCCAGGACAGGTACAACACGTGGTTAGGTACAGAGTAAACCTCCCTCTACACTGTCCCCATCAAACACTCCCAGGACAGGTACAGCACGGGGTTAGAGACAGAGTAAAGCTCCCTCTACACTGTCCCCATCAAACACTCCCAGGACAGGTACGGCACGGGGTTAGATACAGAGTAAAGCTCCCTCTACACTGTCCCCATCAAACACTCCCAGGACAGATACAGCACGGGGTTAGATACAGAGTAAAGCTCCCTCTCCACTGTCCCCCATCAAACACCCCCAGGACAGGTACACCACGGGGTCAGATACAGAGTAAAGCTCCCTCTGCACTGTCCCTCATCAAACACTCCCAGGACAGGTGCAGCACGGGGTTAGATACAGAGTAAAGATTCCTCTACACTGTCCCCATCAAACACCCCCAGGAAAGGTACAACACGGGGTTAGATACAGAGTAAAGCTCCCTCTACACTGTCCCCATCAAACACTCACAGGACAGGTACAGCACGGGGTTAGATACAGAGTAAAGCTCCCTCTGCACTGTCCCTCATCAAACACTCCCAGGACAGGTACAACACGGGGTTCGATACAGAGTAAAGATTCCTCTGCACTGACCCCGATCAAACACTCCCAGGACAGGTACAACACGGGGTTAGGTACAGAGTAAAGCTCCCTCTACACTGTCCCCATCAAACACTCCCAGGACAGGTACAACACGGGGTTCGATACAGAGTAAACCTCCCTCTACACTGTCCCCATCAAACACTCCCAGGACAGGTACAGCACGGGGTTAGAGACAGAGTAAAGCTCCCTCTACACTGTCCCCATCAAACACTCCCAGGACAGGTACAGCACGGGGTTAGATACAGAGTAAAGCTCCCTCTACACTGTCCCCATCAAACACTCCCAGGACAGGGACAGCACGGGGTTAGATACAGGGTAAAGCTCCCTCTGCACTGTCCCTCATCAAACACTCCCAGGACAGGTGCAGCACGGGGTTAGATACAGAGTAAAGATTCCTCTACACTGTCCCCCATCAAACACTCCCAGGACAGGTACAGCACGGGGTTAGATACAGAGTAAAGCTCCCTCTACACTGTCCCCATCAAACACTCACAGGACAGGTACAGCACGGGGTTAGGTACAGAGTAAAGCTCCCTCTACACTGTCCCCATCAAACACTCCCAGGACAGGTACAGCACGGGGTTGGATACAGAGTAAAGCTCCCTCTACACTGTCCCCATCAAACACTCACAGGACAGGTACAGCACGGGGTTAGGTACAGAGTAAAGCTCCCTCTACACTGTCCCCATCAAACACTCCCAGGACAGATACAGCACGGGGTTAGATACAGAGTAAAGCTCCCTCTCCACTGTCCCCATCAAACACTCGCAGGACAGATACAGCACGGGGTTAGATACAGAGTAAAGCTCCCTCTGCACTGTCTCCATCAAACACTCCCAGGACAGGTACAGCACGGGGTTAGATACAGAGTAAAGCTCCCTCTACACTGTCCCCCATCAAACACCCTCAGGGCAGGTACAGCACGGGGTGAGATACAGAGTAAAGCTCCCTCTACACTGTGCCCATCAAACACTCCCAGGACAGGTACAGCACGGGGTTAGATACAGAGTAAAACTCCCTCTACACTGTCCCCATCAAACACTCACAGGACAGGTACAGCACGGGGTTCGATACAGAGTAAAGCTCCCTCTGCACTGTCCCTCATCAAACACTCCCAGGACAGGTGCAGCACGGGGTTAGATACAGAGTAAAGATTCCTCTGCACTGACCCCGATCAAACACTCCCAGGACAGATACAACACGGGGTTAGATACAGAGTAAACCTCCCTCTACACTGTCCCCATCAAACACTCCCAGGACAGGTACAGCACGGGGTTAGATACAGAGTAAAGCTCCCTCTACACTGTCCCCATCAAACACTCCCAGGACAGATACAGCACGGGGTTAGATACAGAGTAAAGCTCCCTCTACACTGTCTCCATCAAACACTCACAGGACAGGTACAGCACGGGGTTAGATACAGAGTAAAGCTCCCTCTTCACTGTCCCCATCAAACACTCCCAGGACAGGTAAAGCACGGCGTTAGATACAGAGTAAAGCTCCCTCTACACTGTCCCCCATCAAACACTCCCAGGACAGGTACAGCACGGGGTTAGATACAGAGTAAAGCTCCCTCTACACTGTCCCCATCAAACACTCCCAGGACAGGTACAGCACGGGGTTAGATACAGAGTAAAGCTCCCTCTACAGTGTCCCCATCAAACACTCCCAGGACAGATACAGCACGGGGTTAGATACAGAGTAAAGCTCCCTCTACACTGTCCCCATCAAACACTCCCAGGACAGGTACAGCACGGGGTTAGATACAGAGTAAAGCTCCCTCTGCACTGTCTCCATCAAACACTCCCAGGACAGGTACAGCACGGGGTTAGATACAGAGTAAAGCTCCCTCTCCACTGTCCCCCATCAAACACCCTCAGGGCAGGTACAGCACGGGGTTAGATACAGAGTAAAGCTCCCTCTACACTGTGCCCATCAAACACTCCCAGGACAGGTACAGCACGGGGTTAGATACAGAGTAAAGCTCCCTCTACACTGTCCCCATCAAACACTCCCAGGACAGGTACAGCACGGGGTTAGATACAGAGTAAAGCTCCCTCTACACTGTCCCCATCAAACACTCCCAGGACAGGGACAGCACGGGGTTAGATACAGAGTAAAGCTCCCTCTGCACTGTCCCTCATCAAACACTCCCAGGACAGGTACATAGAACATAGAACATAGAAAGCCACAGCACAAACAGGCCCTTCGGCCCACAAGTTGCGCTGATCATATCCCTACCTCTAGGCCTATCTATAGCCCTCAATCCCATTAAATCCCATGTACTCATCCAGAAGTCTCTTAAAAGACCCCAACGAGTTTGCCTCCACCACCACCGACGTCAGCCGATTCCACTCACCCACCACCCTCTGAGTGAAAAACCTACCCCTGACATTTCCTCTGTACCTACCCCCCAGCACCTTAAACCTGTGTCCTCTCGTAGCAACCATTTCAGCCCTTGGAAATAGCCTCTGAGAGTCTACCCTATCCAGACCTCTCAACATCTTGTAAACCTCTATCAGGTCACCTCTCATCCTTCGTCTCTCCAGGGAGAAGAGACCAAGCTCCCTCAACCTATCCTCATAAGGCATGCCCCCCAATCCAGGCAACATCCTTGTAAATCTCCTCTGCACCCTTTCAATGGCTTCAACATCTTTCCTGTAATGAGGTGACCAGAACTGCGCGCAGTACTCCAAGTGGGGTCTAACCAGAGTCCTATAAAGCTGCAGCATTATCTCCCGACTCCTAAACTCAATCCCTCGATTAATGAAGGCTAGTACGCCGTACGCCTTCTTGACCGCATCCTCCACCTGCGAGGCCGATTTAAGAGTCCTATGGACCCGGACCCCAAGGTCCTTCTGATCCTCTACACTGCTAAGAATGGTACCCTTCATATTATACTGCTGCTTCATCCCATTGGATCTGCCAAAATGGATCACTACACACTTATCCGGGTTGAAGTCCATCTGCCCAGTCTTGCATTCTATCTATGTCTCGCTGCAACTTCTGACATCCCTCCAAACTATCCACAACACCACCTACCTTGGTGTCGTCAGCAAACTTACCAACCCATCCCTCCACTTCCTCATCCAGGTCATTTATGAAAATGACCAACAGCAAGGGTCCCAGAACAGATCCCTGGGGCACTCCACTGGTCACTGACCTCCATGCAGAGAAAGACCCCTCCACAGCCACTCTCCCTCACCAAACACTCCCAGGACAGGTACAGCACGGGGTTAGATACAGAGTAAAGCTCCCTCTACACTGTCCCCATCAAACACTCCCAGGACAGGTACAGCACGGGGTTAGATACAGAGTAAAGCTCCCTCTACACTGTCCCCATCAAACACTCCCAGGACAGATACAGCACGGGGTTAGATATAGAGTAAAGCTCCCTCTACACTGTCCCCATCAAACATTCCCAGGACAGGTACAGCACGGGGTTAGATACAGAGTAAACTCCCTCTACACTGTCCCCTTCAACACTCCCAGGACAGGTCCAGCACGGGGTTAGATACAGCGGAAAGCTCCCTCTACACTGTCCCTCATCAAACACTCCCAGGACAGGTGCAGCACGGGGTTAGATACAGAGTAAAGAGTCCTCTGCACTGACCCCGATCAAACACTCCCAGGACAGGTACAACACGGGGTTAGGTACAGAGTAAAGCTCCCTCTACACTGTCCCCATCAAACACTCCCAGGACAGGTACAGCACGGGGTTAGATACAGAGTAAAGCTCCCTCTACACTGTCCCCATCAAACACTCCCAGGACAGGTACAACACGTGGTTAGGTACAGAGTAAACCTCCCTCTACACTGTCCCCATCAAACACTCCCAGGACAGGTACAGCACGGGGTTAGAGACAGAGTAAAGCTCCCTCTACACTGTCCCCATCAAACACTCCCAGGACAGGTACGGCACGGGGTTAGATACAGAGTAAAGCTCCCTCTACACTGTCCCCATCAAACACTCCCAGGACAGATACAGCACGGGGTTAGATACAGAGTAAAGCTCCCTCTCCACTGTCCCCCATCAAACACCCCCAGGACAGGTACACCACGGGGTCAGATACAGAGTAAAGCTCCCTCTGCACTGTCCCTCATCAAACACTCCCAGGACAGGTGCAGCACGGGGTTAGATACAGAGTAAAGATTCCTCTACACTGTCCCCATCAAACACCCCCAGGAAAGGTACAACACGGGGTTAGATACAGAGTAAAGCTCCCTCTACACTGTCCCCATCAAACACTCACAGGACAGGTACAGCACGGGGTTAGATACAGAGTAAAGCTCCCTCTGCACTGTCCCTCATCAAACACTCCCAGGACAGGTACAACACGGGGTTCGATACAGAGTAAAGATTCCTCTGCACTGACCCCGATCAAACACTCCCAGGACAGGTACAACACGGGGTTAGGTACAGAGTAAAGCTCCCTCTACACTGTCCCCATCAAACACTCCCAGGACAGGTACAACACGGGGTTCGATACAGAGTAAACCTCCCTCTACACTGTCCCCATCAAACACTCCCAGGACAGGTACAGCACGGGGTTAGAGACAGAGTAAAGCTCCCTCTACACTGTCCCCATCAAACACTCCCAGGACAGGTACAGCACGGGGTTAGATACAGAGTAAAGCTCCCTCTACACTGTCCCCATCAAACACTCACAGGACAGGTACAGCACGGGGTTAGGTACAGAGTAAAGCTCCCTCTACACTGTCCCCATCAAACACTCCCAGGACAGGTACAGCACGGGGTTGGATACAGAGTAAAGCTCCCTCTACACTGTCCCCATCAAACACTCACAGGACAGGTACAGCACGGGGTTAGGTACAGAGTAAAGCTCCCTCTACACTGTCCCCATCAAACACTCCCAGGACAGGTACAGCACGGGGTTGGATACAGAGTAAAGCTCCCTCTACACTGTCCCCATCAAACACTCACAGGACAGGTACAGCACGTGGTTAGATACAGAGTAAAGCTCCCTCTGCACTGTCCCTCATCAAACACTCCCAGGACAGGTGCAGCACGGGGTTAGATATAGAGTAAAGATTCCTCTGCACTGACCCCGATCAAACACTCCCAGGACAGGTACAACACGGGGTTAGGTACAGAGTAAAGCTCCCTCTACACTGTCCCCATCAAACACTCCCAGGACAGGTACAACACGGGGTTCGATACAGAGTAAACCTCCCTCTACACTGTCCCCATCAAACACTCCCAGGACAGGTACAGCACGGGGTTAGAGACAGAGTAAAGCTCCCTCTACACTGTCCCCATCAAACACTCCCAGGACAGGTACAGCACGGGGTTAGATACAGAGTAAAGCTCCCTCTACACTGTCCCCATCAAACACTCCCAGGACAGGGACAGCACGGGGTTAGATACAGGGTAAAGCTCCCTCTGCACTGTCCCTCATCAAACACTCCCAGGACAGGTGCAGCACGGGGTTAGATACAGAGTAAAGATTCCTCTACACTGTCCCCCATCAAACACTCCCAGGACAGGTACAGCACGGGGTTAGATACAGAGTAAAGCTCCCTCTACACTGTCCCCATCAAACACTCCCAGGACAGATACAGCACGGGGTTAGATACAGAGTAAAGCTCCCTCTCCACTGTCCCCATCAAACACTCGCAGGACAGATACAGCACGGGGTTAGATACAGAGTAAAGCTCCCTCTGCACTGTCTCCATCAAACACTCCCAGGACAGGTACAGCACGGGGTTAGATACAGAGTAAAGCTCCCTCTACACTGTCCCCCATCAAACACCCTCAGGGCAGGTACAGCACGGGGTGAGATACAGAGTAAAGCTCCCTCTACACTGTGCCCATCAAACACTCCCAGGACAGGTACAGCACGGGGTTAGATACAGAGTAAAACTCCCTCTACACTGTCCCCATCAAACACTCACAGGACAGGTACAGCACGGGGTTCGATACAGAGTAAAGCTCCCTCTGCACTGTCCCTCATCAAACACTCCCAGGACAGGTGCAGCACGGGGTTAGATACAGAGTAAAGATTCCTCTGCACTGACCCCGATCAAACACTCCCAGGACAGATACAACACGGGGTTAGATACAGAGTAAACCTCCCTCTACACTGTCCCCATCAAACACTCCCAGGACAGGTACAGCACGGGGTTAGATACAGAGTAAAGCTCCCTCTACACTGTCCCCATCAAACACTCCCAGGACAGATACAGCACGGGGTTAGATACAGAGTAAAGCTCCCTCTACACTGTCTCCATCAAACACTCACAGGACAGGTACAGCACGGGGTTAGATACAGAGTAAAGCTCCCTCTTCACTGTCCCCATCAAACACTCCCAGGACAGGTAAAGCACGGCGTTAGATACAGAGTAAAGCTCCCTCTACACTGTCCCCCATCAAACACTCCCAGGACAGGTACAGCACGGGGTTAGATACAGAGTAAAGCTCCCTCTACACTGTCCCCATCAAACACTCCCAGGACAGGTACAGCACGGGGTTAGATACAGAGTAAAGCTCCCTCTACAGTGTCCCCATCAAACACTCCCAGGACAGATACAGCACGGGGTTAGATACAGAGTAAAGCTCCCTCTACACTGTCCCCATCAAACACTCCCAGGACAGGTACAGCACGGGGTTAGATACAGAGTAAAGCTCCCTCTGCACTGTCTCCATCAAACACTCCCAGGACAGGTACAGCACGGGGTTAGATACAGAGTAAAGCTCCCTCTCCACTGTCCCCCATCAAACACCCTCAGGGCAGGTACAGCACGGGGTTAGATACAGAGTAAAGCTCCCTCTACACTGTGCCCATCAAACACTCCCAGGACAGGTACAGCACGGGGTTAGATACAGAGTAAAGCTCCCTCTACACTGTCCCCATCAAACACTCCCAGGACAGGTACAGCACGGGGTTAGATACAGAGTAAAGCTCCCTCTACACTGTCCCCATCAAACACTCCCAGGACAGGGACAGCACGGGGTTAGATACAGAGTAAAGCTCCCTCTACACTGTCCCTCATCAAACACTCCCAGGACAGGTACATAGAACATAGAACATAGAAAGCCACAGCACAAACAGGCCCTTCGGCCCACAAGTTGCGCTGATCATATCCCTACCTCTAGGCCTATCTATAGCCCTCAATCCCATTAAATCCCATGTACTCATCCAGAAGTCTCTTAAAAGACCCCAACGAGTTTGCCTCCACCACCACCGACGTCAGCCGATTCCACTCACCCACCACCCTCTGAGTGAAAAACCTACCCCTGACATTTCCTCTGTACCTACCCCCCAGCACCTTAAACCTGTGTCCTCTCGTAGCAACCATTTCAGCCCTTGGAAATAGCCTCTGAGAGTCTACCCTATCCAGACCTCTCAACATCTTGTAAACCTCTATCAGGTCACCTCTCATCCTTCGTCTCTCCAGGGAGAAGAGACCAAGCTCCCTCAACCTATCCTCATAAGGCATGCCCCCCAATCCAGGCAACATCCTTGTAAATCTCCTCTGCACCCTTTCAATGGCTTCAACATCTTTCCTGTAATGAGGTGACCAGAACTGCGCGCAGTACTCCAAGTGGGGTCTAACCAGAGTCCTATAAAGCTGCAGCATTATCTCCCGACTCCTAAACTCAATCCCTCGATTAATGAAGGCTAGTACGCCGTACGCCTTCTTGACCGCATCCTCCACCTGCGAGGCCGATTTAAGAGTCCTATGGACCCGGACCCCAAGGTCCTTCTGATCCTCTACACTGCTAAGAATGGTACCCTTCATATTATACTGCTGCTTCATCCCATTGGATCTGCCAAAATGGATCACTACACACTTATCCGGGTTGAAGTCCATCTGCCCAGTCTTGCATTCTATCTATGTCTCGCTGCAACTTCTGACATCCCTCCAAACTATCCACAACACCACCTACCTTGGTGTCGTCAGCAAACTTACCAACCCATCCCTCCACTTCCTCATCCAGGTCATTTATGAAAATGACCAACAGCAAGGGTCCCAGAACAGATCCCTGGGGCACTCCACTGGTCACTGACCTCCATGCAGAGAAAGACCCCTCCACAGCCACTCTCCCTCACCAAACACTCCCAGGACAGGTACAGCACGGGGTTAGATACAGAGTAAAGCTCCCTCTACACTGTCCCCATCAAACACTCCCAGGACAGGTACAGCACGGGGTTAGATACAGAGTAAAGCTCCCTCTACACTGTCCCCATCAAACACTCCCAGGACAGATACAGCACGGGGTTAGATATAGAGTAAAGCTCCCTCTACACTGTCCCCATCAAACATTCCCAGGACAGGTACAGCACGGGGTTAGATACAGAGTAAACTCCCTCTACACTGTCCCCTTCAACACTCCCAGGACAGGTCCAGCACGGGGTTAGATACAGCGGAAAGCTCCCTCTACACTGTCCCTCATCAAACACTCCCAGGACAGGTGCAGCACGGGGTTAGATACAGAGTAAAGAGTCCTCTGCACTGACCCCGATCAAACACTCCCAGGACAGGTACAACACGGGGTTAGGTACAGAGTAAAGCTCCCTCTACACTGTCCCCATCAAACACTCCCAGGACAGGTACAGCACGGGGTTAGATACAGAGTAAAGCTCCCTCTACACTGTCCCCATCAAACACTCCCAGGACAGGTACAACACGTGGTTAGGTACAGAGTAAACCTCCCTCTACACTGTCCCCATCAAACACTCCCAGGACAGGTACAGCACGGGGTTAGAGACAGAGTAAAGCTCCCTCTACACTGTCCCCATCAAACACTCCCAGGACAGGTACGGCACGGGGTTAGATACAGAGTAAAGCTCCCTCTACACTGTCCCCATCAAACACTCCCAGGACAGATACAGCACGGGGTTAGATACAGAGTAAAGCTCCCTCTCCACTGTCCCCCATCAAACACCCCCAGGACAGGTACACCACGGGGTCAGATACAGAGTAAAGCTCCCTCTGCACTGTCCCTCATCAAACACTCCCAGGACAGGTGCAGCACGGGGTTAGATACAGAGTAAAGATTCCTCTACACTGTCCCCATCAAACACCCCCAGGAAAGGTACAACACGGGGTTAGATACAGAGTAAAGCTCCCTCTACACTGTCCCCATCAAACACTCACAGGACAGGTACAGCACGGGGTTAGATACAGAGTAAAGCTCCCTCTGCACTGTCCCTCATCAAACACTCCCAGGACAGGTACAACACGGGGTTCGATACAGAGTAAAGATTCCTCTGCACTGACCCCGATCAAACACTCCCAGGACAGGTACAACACGGGGTTAGGTATAGAGTAAAGCTCCCTCTACACTGTCCCCATCAAACACTCCCAGGACAGGTACAACACGGGGTTCGATACAGAGTAAACCTCCCTCTACACTGTCCCCATCAAACACTCCCAGGACAGGTACAGCACGGGGTTAGAGACAGAGTAAAGCTCCCTCTACACTGTCCCCATCAAACACTCCCAGGACAGGTACAGCACGGGGTTAGATACAGAGTAAAGCTCCCTCTACACTGTCCCCATCAAACACTCCCAGGACAGGGACAGCACGGGGTTAGATACAGGGTAAAGCTCCCTCTGCACTGTCCCTCATCAAACACTCCCAGGACAGGTGCAGCACGGGGTTAGATACAGAGTAAAGATTCCTCTACACTGTCCCCCATCAAACACTCCCAGGACAGGTACAGCACGGGGTTAGATACAGAGTAAAGCTCCCTCTACACTGTCCCCATCAAACACTCACAGGACAGGTACAGCACGGGGTTAGGTACAGAGTAAAGCTCCCTCTACACTGTCCCCATCAAACACTCCCAGGACAGGTACAGCACGGGGTTGGATACAGAGTAAAGCTCCCTCTACACTGTCCCCATCAAACACTCACAGGACAGGTACAGCACGGGGTTAGGTACAGAGTAAAGCTCCCTCTACACTGTCCCCATCAAACACTCCCAGGACAGGTACAGCACGGGGTTGGATACAGAGTAAAGCTCCCTCTACACTGTCCCCATCAAACACTCACAGGACAGGTACAGCACGTGGTTAGATACAGAGTAAAGCTCCCTCTGCACTGTCCCTCATCAAACACTCCCAGGACAGGTGCAGCACGGGGTTAGATATAGAGTAAAGATTCCTCTGCACTGACCCCGATCAAACACTCCCAGGACAGGTACAACACGGGGTTAGGTACAGAGTAAAGCTCCCTCTACACTGTCCCCATCAAACACTCCCAGGACAGGTACAACACGGGGTTCGATACAGAGTAAACCTCCCTCTACACTGTCCCCATCAAACACTCCCAGGACAGGTACAGCACGGGGTTAGAGACAGAGTAAAGCTCCCTCTACACTGTCCCCATCAAACACTCCCAGGACAGGTACAGCACGGGGTTAGATACAGAGTAAAGCTCCCTCTACACTGTCCCCATCAAACACTCCCAGGACAGGGACAGCACGGGGTTAGATACAGGGTAAAGCTCCCTCTGCACTGTCCCTCATCAAACACTCCCAGGACAGGTGCAGCACGGGGTTAGATACAGAGTAAAGATTCCTCTACACTGTCCCCCATCAAACACTCCCAGGACAGGTACAGCACGGGGTTAGATACAGAGTAAAGCTCCCTCTACACTGTCCCCATCAAACACTCACAGGACAGGTACAGCACGTGGTTAGATACAGAGTAAAGCTCCCTCTGCACTGTCTCCATCAAACACTCCCAGGACAGGTACAGCACGGGGTTAGATACAGAGTAAAGCTCCCTCTCCACTGTCCCCCATCAAACACCCTCAGGGCAGGTACAGCACGGGGTTAGATACAGAGTAAAGCTCCCTCTACACTGTGCCCATCAAACACTCCCAGGACAGGTACAGCACGGGGTTAGATACAGAGTAAAGCTCCCTCTACACTGTCCCCATCAAACACTCCCAGGACAGGTACAGCACGGGGTTAGATACAGAGTAAAGCTCCCTCTACACTGTCCCCATCAAACACTCCCAGGACAGGGACAGCACGGGGTTAGATACAGAGTAAAGCTCCCTCTGCACTGTCCCTCATCAAACACTCCCAGGACAGGTACATAGAACATAGAACATAGAAAGCCACAGCACAAACAGGCCCTTCGGCCCACAAGTTGCGCTGATCATATCCCTACCTCTAGGCCTATCTATAGCCCTCAATCCCATTAAATCCCATGTACTCATCCAGAAGTCTCTTAAAAGACCCCAACGAGTTTGCCTCCACCACCACCGACGTCAGCCGATTCCACTCACCCACCACCCTCTGAGTGAAAAACCTACCCCTGACATTTCCTCTGTACCTACCCCCCAGCACCTTAAACCTGTGTCCTCTCGTAGCAACCATTTCAGCCCTTGGAAATAGCCTCTGAGAGTCTACCCTATCCAGACCTCTCAACATCTTGTAAACCTCTATCAGGTCACCTCTCATCCTTCGTCTCTCCAGGGAGAAGAGACCAAGCTCCCTCAACCTATCCTCATAAGGCATGCCCCCCAATCCAGGCAACATCCTTGTAAATCTCCTCTGCACCCTTTCAATGGCTTCAACATCTTTCCTGTAATGAGGTGACCAGAACTGCGCGCAGTACTCCAAGTGGGGTCTAACCAGAGTCCTATAAAGCTGCAGCATTATCTCCCGACTCCTAAACTCAATCCCTCGATTAATGAAGGCTAGTACGCCGTACGCCTTCTTGACCGCATCCTCCACCTGCGAGGCCGATTTAAGAGTCCTATGGACCCGGACCCCAAGGTCCTTCTGATCCTCTACACTGCTAAGAATGGTACCCTTCATATTATACTGCTGCTTCATCCCATTGGATCTGCCAAAATGGATCACTACACACTTATCCGGGTTGAAGTCCATCTGCCCAGTCTTGCATTCTATCTATGTCTCGCTGCAACTTCTGACATCCCTCCAAACTATCCACAACACCACCTACCTTGGTGTCGTCAGCAAACTTACCAACCCATCCCTCCACTTCCTCATCCAGGTCATTTATGAAAATGACCAACAGCAAGGGTCCCAGAACAGATCCCTGGGGCACTCCACTGGTCACTGACCTCCATGCAGAGAAAGACCCCTCCACAGCCACTCTCCCTCACCAAACACTCCCAGGACAGGTACAGCACGGGGTTAGATACAGAGTAAAGCTCCCTCTACACTGTCCCCATCAAACACTCCCAGGACAGGTACAGCACGGGGTTAGATACAGAGTAAAGCTCCCTCTACACTGTCCCCATCAAACACTCCCAGGACAGATACAGCACGGGGTTAGATATAGAGTAAAGCTCCCTCTACACTGTCCCCATCAAACATTCCCAGGACAGGTACAGCACGGGGTTAGATACAGAGTAAACTCCCTCTACACTGTCCCCTTCAACACTCCCAGGACAGGTCCAGCACGGGGTTAGATACAGCGGAAAGCTCCCTCTACACTGTCCCTCATCAAACACTCCCAGGACAGGTGCAGCACGGGGTTAGATACAGAGTAAAGAGTCCTCTGCACTGACCCCGATCAAACACTCCCAGGACAGGTACAACACGGGGTTAGGTACAGAGTAAAGCTCCCTCTACACTGTCCCCATCAAACACTCCCAGGACAGGTACAGCACGGGGTTAGATACAGAGTAAAGCTCCCTCTACACTGTCCCCATCAAACACTCCCAGGACAGGTACAACACGTGGTTAGGTACAGAGTAAACCTCCCTCTACACTGTCCCCATCAAACACTCCCAGGACAGGTACAGCACGGGGTTAGAGACAGAGTAAAGCTCCCTCTACACTGTCCCCATCAAACACTCCCAGGACAGGTACGGCACGGGGTTAGATACAGAGTAAAGCTCCCTCTACACTGTCCCCATCAAACACTCCCAGGACAGATACAGCACGGGGTTAGATACAGAGTAAAGCTCCCTCTCCACTGTCCCCCATCAAACACCCCCAGGACAGGTACACCACGGGGTCAGATACAGAGTAAAGCTCCCTCTGCACTGTCCCTCATCAAACACTCCCAGGACAGGTGCAGCACGGGGTTAGATACAGAGTAAAGATTCCTCTACACTGTCCCCATCAAACACCCCCAGGAAAGGTACAACACGGGGTTAGATACAGAGTAAAGCTCCCTCTACACTGTCCCCATCAAACACTCACAGGACAGGTACAGCACGGGGTTAGATACAGAGTAAAGCTCCCTCTGCACTGTCCCTCATCAAACACTCCCAGGACAGGTACAACACGGGGTTCGATACAGAGTAAAGATTCCTCTGCACTGACCCCGATCAAACACTCCCAGGACAGGTACAACACGGGGTTAGGTACAGAGTAAAGCTCCCTCTACACTGTCCCCATCAAACACTCCCAGGACAGGTACAACACGGGGTTCGATACAGAGTAAACCTCCCTCTACACTGTCCCCATCAAACACTCCCAGGACAGGTACAGCACGGGGTTAGAGACAGAGTAAAGCTCCCTCTACACTGTCCCCATCAAACACTCCCAGGACAGGTACAGCACGGGGTTAGATACAGAGTAAAGCTCCCTCTACACTGTCCCCATCAAACACTCCCAGGACAGGGACAGCACGGGGTTAGATACAGGGTAAAGCTCCCTCTGCACTGTCCCTCATCAAACACTCCCAGGACAGGTGCAGCACGGGGTTAGATACAGAGTAAAGATTCCTCTACACTGTCCCCCATCAAACACTCCCAGGACAGGTACAGCACGGGGTTAGATACAGAGTAAAGCTCCCTCTACACTGTCCCCATCAAACACTCACAGGACAGGTACAGCACGGGGTTAGGTACAGAGTAAAGCTCCCTCTACACTGTCCCCATCAAACACTCCCAGGACAGGTACAGCACGGGGTTGGATACAGAGTAAAGCTCCCTCTACACTGTCCCCATCAAACACTCACAGGACAGGTACAGCACGGGGTTAGGTACAGAGTAAAGCTCCCTCTACACTGTCCCCATCAAACACTCCCAGGACAGGTACAGCACGGGGTTGGATACAGAGTAAAGCTCCCTCTACACTGTCCCCATCAAACACTCACAGGACAGGTACAGCACGTGGTTAGATACAGAGTAAAGCTCCCTCTGCACTGTCCCTCATCAAACACTCCCAGGACAGGTGCAGCACGGGGTTAGATATAGAGTAAAGATTCCTCTGCACTGACCCCGATCAAACACTCCCAGGACAGGTACAACACGGGGTTAGGTACAGAGTAAAGCTCCCTCTACACTGTCCCCATCAAACACTCCCAGGACAGGTACAACACGGGGTTCGATACAGAGTAAACCTCCCTCTACACTGTCCCCATCAAACACTCCCAGGACAGGTACAGCACGGGGTTAGAGACAGAGTAAAGCTCCCTCTACACTGTCCCCATCAAACACTCCCAGGACAGGTACAGCACGGGGTTAGATACAGAGTAAAGCTCCCTCTACACTGTCCCCATCAAACACTCCCAGGACAGGGACAGCACGGGGTTAGATACAGGGTAAAGCTCCCTCTGCACTGTCCCTCATCAAACACTCCCAGGACAGGTGCAGCACGGGGTTAGATACAGAGTAAAGATTCCTCTACACTGTCCCCCATCAAACACTCCCAGGACAGGTACAGCACGGGGTTAGATACAGAGTAAAGCTCCCTCTACACTGTCCCCATCAAACACTCACAGGACAGGTACAGCACGGGGTTAGGTACAGAGTAAAGCTCCCTCTACACTGTCCCCATCAAACACTCCCAGGACAGGTACAGCACGGGGTTGGATACAGAGTAAACCTCCCTCTACACTGTCCCCATCAAACACTCCCAGGACAGGTGCAGCACGCGGTTAGATACAGAGTAAAGATTCCTCTACACTGTCCCCCATCAAACACTCCCAGGACAGATACAGCACGGGGTTAGATACAGAGTAAAGCTCCCTCTACACTGTCCCCATCAAACACACCCAGGACAGCTACAGCACGGGGTTAGATATAGAATAAAGCTCCCTCTACACTGTCCCCATCAAACATTCCCAGGACAGGTACCGCACGGAGTTGGATTCAGAGTAAAGCTCCCTCTACACTGTCCCCCATCAGACACTCCCAGGACAGGTACAGCACGGGGTTAGATACAGAGTAAAGCACCCTCTACACTGTGCCCATCAAACACTCCCAGGACAGGGACAGCACGGGGTTAGATACAGAGTAAAACTCCCTCTACACTGTGCCCCCATCAAACACTCCCAGGACAGGCACAGCACGGGGTTAAGTACAGAGTAAAGCTCCCTCGACACTGTCCCCCAACAAACACTCCCAGGACAGGTACAGCACGGGGTTAAATACAGAGTAAAGCTCCCTCGACACTGTCCCCCATCAAACACTCCCAGGACAGGTACAGCACGGGGTTAGATACAGAGTAAAGCTCCCTCTGCACTGTCCCTCATCAAACACTCCCAGGACAGGTGCAGCACGGGGTTAGATACAGAGTAAAGATTCCTCTGCACTGTCCCCATCAAACACTCCCAGGACAGGTGCAGCACGGGGTTAGATACAGAGTAAAGATTCCTCTACACTGTCCCCGATCAAACACTCCCAGGACAGGTACAACATGGGGTTAGGTACAGAGTAAAGCTCCCTCTACACTGTCCCCATCAAACACTCCCAGGACAGGTACAACACGTGGTTAGATACAGAGTAAACCTCCCTCTACACTGTCCCCATCAAACACTCCCAGGATAGGTACAGCACGGGGATAGATACAGAGTAAAGCTCCCTCTACACTGTCCCCATCAAACACTCCCAGGACAGGTACAGCACGGGGTTAGATACAGAGTAAAGCTCCCTCTACACTGTCCCCCATCAAACACTCCCAGGACAGGTACAGCACGGGGTTAGATACAGAGTAAAGCTCCCTCTACACTGTCCACATCAAACACTATGTGGAGATGCCGGCGTTGGACTGGGGTAAACACAGTAAGAAGTTTAACAACACCAGGTTAAAGTCCAACAGGTTTATTTGGTAGCAAAAGCCACACAAGCTTTCGGAGCTCTTAGACCCTTCTTCAGGTGAGTGGGAATTCTGTTCACAAACAGAACTTATAAAGACACAGACTCAATTTACATGAATAATGGTTGGAATGCGAATACTTACAACTAATCCAGTCTTTAAGAGACGAAACAATGTGAGTGGAGAGAGCATCAAGACAGGCTAAAAAGATGTGTATTGTCTCCAGACAAGACAGCCAGTGAAACTCTGCAGGTCCACGCAACTGTGGGAGTTACAAATAGTGTGACATGAACCCAGTATCCCGGTTGAGGCCGTCCTCGTGTGTGCGGAACTTGGCTATCAGTTTCTGCTCAGCGACTCTGCGCTGTCGTGTGTCGCGAAGGCCGCCTTGGAGAACGCTTACCCGAATATCAGAGTCCGAATGCCCGTGACCGCTGAAGTGCTCCCCAACAGGAAGAGAACAGTCTTGCCTGGTGATTGTCGAGCGGTGTTCATTCATCCGTTGTCGCAGCGTCTGCATAGTTTCCCCAATGTACCATGCCTCGGGACATCCTTTCTTGCAGCGTATCAGGTAGACAACGTTGGCCGAATTGCAAGAGTATGTACCGTGTACCTGGTGGATGGTGTTCTCACGAGAGATGATGGCATCTGTGTCGATGATCCGGCACGTCTTGCAGAGGTTGCTGTGGCAGGGTTGTGTGGTGTCTTGGTCACTGTTCTCCTGAAGGCTGGGTAGTTTGCTGCGGACAATGGTCTGTTTGAGGTTGTGCGGTTGTTTGAAGGCAAGAAGTGGGGGTGTGGGGATGGCCTTGGCGAGATGTTCGTCTTCATCAATGACATGTTGAAGGCTCCGGAGGAGATGCCGTAGCTTCTCCGCTCCGGGGAAGTACTGGACAACGAAGGGTACTCTGTCCACTGTGTCCCGTGTTTGTCTTCTGAGGAGGTCGGTGCGGTTTTTCGCTGTGGCGCGTTGGAACTGTTGATCAATGAGTCTAGCGCCATATCCTGTTCTTATGAGGGCATCTTTCAGCGTCTGGAGGTGTCTGTTGCGATCCTCCTCATCCGAGCAGATCCTGTGTATACGGAAGGCTTGTCCATAGGGGATGGCTTCTTTAACGTGTTTAGGGTGGAAGCTGGAGAAGTGGAGCATCATGAGGTTATCCGTGGGCTTGCGGTACAGTGAGGTGCTGAGGTGACCGTCCTTAATGGAGATGCGTGTGTCCAAGAATGCAACCGATTCCGGAGAGTAGTCCATGGTGAGTCTGATGGTGGGATGGAACTTGTTGATGTCATCATAGAGTTGTTTCAGTGATTGTTCACCATGAGTCCAAAGGAAGAAAATGTCATCGATGTATCTAGTGTATAGCATCGGTTGAAGGTCCCGTGCGGTGAAGAAGTCTTGTTCGAACCTGTGCATGAAGATGTTGGCATATTGAGGTGCAAATTTGGTCCCCATGGCTGTTCCGTGTGTCTGGATGAAGAACTGGTTGTTGAAGGTGAAGATATTGTGGTCCAGGATGAAGCGGATGAGATGTAAAATTGCATCTGGAAACTGGCAGTTGTTGGCGCTGAGTTTCCAGATGCAATTTTACATCTCATCCGCTTCATCCTGGACCACAATATCTTCACCTTCAACAACCAGTTCTTCATCCAGACACACGGAACAGCCATGGGGACCAAATTTGCACCTCAATATGCCAACATCTTCATGCACAGGTTCGAACAAGACTTCTTCACCGCACGGGACCTTCAACCGATGCTATACACTAGATACATCGATGACATTTTCTTCCTTTGGACTCATGGTGAACAATCACTGAAACAACTCTATGATGACATCAACAAGTTCCATCCCACCATCAGACTCACCATAGACTACTCTCCGGAATCGGTTGCATTCTTGGACACGCGCATCTCCATTAAGGACGGTCACCTCAGCACCTCACTGTACCGCAAGCCCACGGATAACCTCACGATGCTCCACTTCTCCAGCTTCCACCCTAAACACGTTAAAGAAGCCATCCCCTACGGACAAGCCTTCCGTATACACAGGATCTGCTCGGATGAGGAGGATCGCAACAGACACCTCCAGACGCTGAAAGATGCCCTCATAAGAACAGGATATGGCGCTAGACTCATTGATCAACAGTTCCAACGCGCCACAGCGAAAAACCGCACCGACCTCCTCAGAAGACAAACACGGGACACGGTGGACAGAGTATCCTTCGTTGTCCAGTACTTCCCCGGAGCGGAGAAGCTACGGCATCTCCTCCGGAGCCTTCAACATGTCATTGATGAAGACGAACATCTCGCCAAGGCCATCCCCACACCCCCACTTCTTGCCTTCAAACAACCGCACAACCTCAAACAGACCATTGTCCGCAGCAAACTACCCAGCCTTCAGGAGAACAGTGACCAAGACACCACACAACCCTGCCACAGCAACCTCTGCAAGACGTGCCGGATCATCGACACAGATGCCATCATCTCTCGTGAGAACACCATCCACCAGGTACACGGTACATACTCTTGCAACTCGGCCAACGTTGTCTACCTGATACGCTGCAAGAAAGGATGTCCCGAGGCATGGTACATTGGGGAAACTATGCAGACGCTGCGACAACGGATGAATGAACACCGCTCGACAATCACCAGGCAAGACTGTTCTCTTCCTGTTGGGGAGCACTTCAGCGGTCACGGGCATTCGGACTCTGATATTCGGGTAAGCGTTCTCCAAGGCGGCCTTCGCGACACACGACAGCGCAGAGTCGCTGAGCAGAAACTGATAGCCAAGTTCCGCACACACAAGGACGGCCTCAACCGGGATATTGGGTTTATGTCACACTATTTGTAACTCCCACAGTTGCGTGGACCTGCAGAGTTTCACTGGCTGTCTTGTCTGGAGACAATACACATCTTTTTAGCCTGTCTTGATGCTCTCTCCACTCCCATTGTTTTGTTTCTTAAAGACTGGATTAGTTGTAAGTATTCGCATTCCAACCATTATTCATGTAAATTGAGTCTGTGTCTTTATAAGTTCTGTTTGTGAACAGAATTCCCACTCACCTGAAGAAGGGGCTCAGAGCCTCGAAGGCTTGTGTGGCTTTTGCTACCAAATAAACCTGTTGGACTTTAACCTGGTGTTGTTAAACTTCTTACTACATCAAACACTCCCAGGACAGGTACAGCACGGGGTTAGATACAGAGTAAACCTTCCTCTACACTGTCCCCATCAAACATTCCCAGGACAGGTACAGCACGGGGTTAGATACAGAGTAAAGCTCCCTCTACACTGACCCCATCAAACACTCCCAGGACAGGTACAGCACGGGGTTCGATACAGAGTAAAGCTCCCTCTACCCTGTCCCCATCAAACACTCCCAGGACAGGTACAGCACGGGGTTAGATACAGAGTAAAGCTCCCTCTACACTGTCCCCCCATCAAACACTCCCAGGACAGGTGCAGCACGGGGTTCGATACGGAGTAAAGCTCCCTCTTCACTGTCCCCATCAAACACTCCCAGGACAGGTACAGCACGGGGTTCGATACAGAGTAAAGCTCCCTCTACACTGTCCCCCATCAAACACTCCCAGGACAGGTAAAGCACGGGGTTCGATACAGAGTAAAGCTCCCTCTACACTGTCCCCCATCAAACACTCCCAGGACAGGTACAGCACGGGGTTAGATACAGAGTAAAGCTCCCTCTACACTGTCCCCCATCAAACACTCCCAGGACAGGTACAGCACGGGGTTAGATACAGAGTAAAGCTCCCTCTGCACTGTCCCTCATCAAACACTCCCAGGACAGGTACAGCACGGGGTTAGATACAGAGTAAAGCTCCCTCTACACTGCCCCCATCAAACACTCCCAGGACAGGTACAGCACGGGGTTAGATACAGAGTAAAGCTCCCTCTACACTGTCCCCCATCAAACACTCCCAGGACAGGTACAGCACGGGGTTAGATACAGAGTAAAGCTCCCTCTACACTGTCCCTCATCAAACACTCCCAGGACAGGTACAGCACGGGGTTAGATACAGAGTAAAGCTCCCTCTACACTGTCCCTCATCAAACACTCCCAGGACAGGTACAGCACGGGGTTCGATGCAGAGTAAATCTCCCTCTACACTGCCCCCATCAAACACTCCCAGGACAGGTACAGCACGGGGTTAGATACAGAGTAAAGCTCCCTCTACACTGTCCCCCATCAAACACTCCCAGGACAGGTACAGCACGGGGTTAGATACAGAGTAAAGCTCCCTCTACACTGTCCCCATCAAACACTCCCAGGACAGGTACAGCACGGGGTTAGATACAGAGTAAAGCTCCCTCTACACTGTCCCCATCAAACACTCCCAGGACAGGTACAGCACGGGGTTAGATACAGAGTAAAGCTCCCTCTACACTGTCCCCATCAAACACTCCCAGGACAGGTACAGCACGGGGTTAGATACAGAGTAAAGCTCCCTCTACACTGTCCCCCATCAAACACTCCCAGGACAGGTACAGCACGGGGTTAGATACAGAGTAAAGCTCCCTCTACACTGTCCCCCATCAAACACTCCCAGGACAGGTACAGCACGGGGTTAGATACAGAGTAAAGCTCCCTCGACACTGTCCCCCATCAAACACTCCCAGGACAGGGACAGCACAGGGTGAGATACAGAGTAAAGCTCCCTCTACACTGTCCCCCATCAAACATTCCCAGGACAGGTACAGCACGCGGTGAGATACAGAGTAAAGCTCCCTCTACACTGTCCCCATCAAACACTCCCAGGACAGGTACAGCACGGGGTTAGATACAGAGTAAAGCTCCCTCTACACTGTCCCCATCAAACACTACCAGGACAGATACAGCACGGGGTTAGATACAGAGTAAAGCTCCCTCTAAACTGTCCCCCATCAAACACTCCCAGGACAGATACAGCACGGGGTTAGATACAGAGTAAAGCTCCCTCGACACTGTCCCCATCAAACACTCCCAGGGCAGGTACAGCACGGGGTTAGATACAGAGTAAAGCTCCCTCTACACTGTCCCCATCAAACTCTCCCAGGACAGATACAGCACGGGGTTAGATACAGAGTAAAGCTCCCTCTACACTGTCCCCATCAAACACTCCCAGGACAGATACAGCACGGGGTTAGATACAGAATAAAGCTCCCTCTACACTGTCCCCATCAAACATTCCCAGGACAGGTACCGCACGGGGTTGGATTCAGAGTAAAGCTCCCTCTACACTGTCCCCCATCAGACACTCCCAGGACAGGTACAGCACGGGGTTAGATACAGAGTAAAGCACCCTCGACAATGTGCCCATCAAACACTCCAAGGACAGGGACACCACGGGGTTAGATACAGAGTAAAACTCCCTCTACACTGTGCCCCCATCAAACACTCCCAGGACAGGCACAGCACGGGGTTAAGTACAGAGTAAAGCTCCCTCGACACTGTCCCCCATCAAACACTCCCAGGACAGGTACAGCACGGGGTGAGATACAGAGAAAAGCTCCCTCTACACTGACCCCATCAAACACTCCCAGGACAGGTACAGCACGGGGTTCGATACAGAGTAAAGCTCCCTCTACACTGTCCCCATCAAACACTCCCAGGACAGGTACAGCACGGGGTTAGATACAGAGTAAAGCTCCCTCTACACTGTCCCCCCATCAAACACTCCCAGGACAGGTGCAGCACGGGGTTCGATACGGAGTAAAGCTCCCTCTACACTGTCCCCATCAAACACTCCCAGGACAGGTACAGCACGGGGTTCGATACAGAGTAAAGCTCCCTCTACACTGTCCCCCATCAAACACTCCCAGGACAGGTAAAGCACGGGGTTCGATACAGAGTAAAGCTCCCTCTACACTGTCCCCCATCAAACACTCCCAGGACAGGTACAGCACGGGGTTAGATACAGAGTAAAGCTCCCTCTACACTGTCCCCCATCAAACACTCCCAGGACAGGTACAGCACGGGGTTAGATACAGAGTAAAGCTCCCTCTACACTGTCCCTCATCAAACACTCCCAGGACAGGTACAGCACGGGGTTAGATACAGAGTAAAGCTCCCTCTCCACTGCCCCCATCAAACACTCCCAGGACAGGTACAGCACGGGGTTAGATACAGAGTAAAGCTCCCTCTACACTGTCCCCCATCAAACACTCCCAGGACAGGTACAGCACGGGGTTAGATACAGAGTAAAGCTCCCTCTACACTGTCCCTCATCAAACACTCCCAGGACAGGTACAGCACGGGGTTAGATACAGAGTAAAGCTCCCTCTACACTGTCCCTCATCAAACACTCCCAGGACAGGTACAGCACGGGGTTCGATACAGAGTAAATCTCCCTCTACACTGCCCCCATCAAACACTCCCAGGACAGGTACAGCACGGGGTTAGATACAGAGTAAAGCTCCCTCTACACTGTCCCCCATCAAACACTCCCAGGACAGGTACAGCACGGGGTTAGATACAGAGTAAAGCTCCCTCTACACTGTCCCCATCAAACAGTCCCAGGACAGGTACAGCACGGGGTTAGATACAGAGTAAAGCTCCCTCTACACTGTCCCCATCAAACACTCCCAGGAGAGGTACAGCACGGGGTTAGATACAGAGTAAAGCTCCCTCTACACTGTCCCCATCAAACACTCCCAGGACAGGTACAGCACGGGGTTAGATACAGTGTAAAGCTCCCTCTACACTGTCCCCCATCAAACACTCCCAGGACAGGTCCAGCACGGGGTTAGATACAGAGTAAAGCTCCCTCTACACTGTCCCCCATCAAACACTCCCCGGACAGGTACAGCACGGGGTTAGATACAGAGTAAAGCTCCCTCTGCACTGTCCCCCATCAAACACTCCCAGGACAGGTACAGCACAGGGTTAGATACAGAGTAAAGCTCCCTCTACACTGTCCCCCATCAAACATTCCCAGGACAGGTACAGCACGCGGTTAGATACAGAGTAAAGCTCCCTCTACACTGTCCCCATCAAACACTCCCAGGACAGGTACAGCACGGGGTTAGATACAGAGTAAAGCTCCCTCTACACTGTCCCCATCAAACACTACCAGGACAGATACAGCACGGGGTTAGATACAGAGTAAAGCTCCCTCTAAACTGTCCCCCATCAAACACTCCCAGGACAGATACAGCACGGGGTTAGATACAGAGTAAAGCTCCCTCTACACTGTCCCCATCAAACACTCCCAGGGCAGGTACAGCACGGGGTTAGATACAGAGTAAAGCTCCCTCTACACTGTCCCCATCAAACTCTCCCAGGACAGATACAGCACGGGGTTAGATACAGAGTAAAGCTCCCTCTACACTGTCCCCCATCAAACATTCCCAGGACAGGTACAGCACGGGGTTAGATACAGAGTAAAGCTCCCTCTACACTGTCCCCATCAAACACTACCAGGACAGATACAGCACGGGGTTAGATACAGAGTAAAGCTCCCTCTAAACTGTCCCCCATCAAACACTCCCAGGACAGATACAGCACGGGGTTAGATACAGAGTAAAGCTCCCTCTACACTGTCCCCATCAAACACTCCCAGGGCAGGTACAGCACGGGGTTAGATACAGAGTAAAGCTCCCTCTACACTGTCCCCATCAAACTCTCCCAGGACAGATACAGCACGGGGTTAGATACAGAGTAAAGCTCCCTCTACACTGTCCCCATCAAACACTCCCAGGACAGATACAGCACGGGGTTAGATACAGAATAAAGCTCCCTCTACACTGTCCCCATCAAACATTCCCAGGACAGGGACCGCACGGGGTTGGATTCAGAGTAAAGCTCCCTCTACACTGTCCCCCATCAGACACTCCCAGGACAGGTACAGCACGGGGTTAGATACAGAGTAAAGCACCCTCTACACTGTGCCCATCAAACACTCCAAGGACAGGGACACCACGGGGTTAGATACAGAGTAAAACTCCCTCTACACTGTGCCCCCATCAAACACTCCCAGGACAGGCACAGCACGGGGTTAAGTACAGAGTAAAGCTCCCTCGACACTGTCCCCCATCAAACACTCCCAGGACA
Source organism: Mustelus asterias (assembly GCF_964213995.1). Taxonomy (NCBI): domain Eukaryota; kingdom Metazoa; phylum Chordata; class Chondrichthyes; order Carcharhiniformes; family Triakidae; genus Mustelus; species Mustelus asterias. The sequence continues at coordinate 33,221 of NW_027592342.1, forward strand.
GGTACAGCACGGGGTTAAATACAGAGTAAAGCTCCCTCGACACTGTCCCCCATCAAACACTCCCAGGACAGGTACAGCACGGGGTTAGATACAGAGTAAAGCTCCCTCTGCACTGTCCCTCATCAAACACTCCCAGGACAGGTGCAGCACGGGGTTAGATACAGAGTAAAGATTCCTCTGCACTGTCCCCATCAAACACTCCCAGGACAGGTGCAGCACGGGGTTAGATACAGAGTAAAGATTCCTCTCCACTGTCCCCGATCAAACACTCCCAGGACAGGTACAACATGGGGTTAGGTACAGAGTAAAGCTCCCTCTACACTGTCCCCATCAAACACTCCCAGGACAGGTACAACACGTGGTTAGATACAGAGTAAACCTCCCTCTACACTGTCCCCATCAAACACTCCCAGGACAGGTACAGCACGGGGATAGATACAGAGTAAAGCTCCCTCTACACTGTCCCCCATCAAAGACTCCCAGGACAGGTACAGCACGGGGTTAGATACAGAGTAAAGCTCCCTCTACACTGTCCACATCAAACACTCCCAGGACAGGTACAGCACGGCGTAAGATACAGACTAAACCTTCCTCTACACTGTCCCCATCAAACATTCCCAGGACAGGTACAGCACGGGGTTAGATACAGAGTAAAGCTCCCTCTACACTGACCCCATCAAACACTCCCAGGACAGGTACAGCACGGGGTTCGATACAGAGTAAAGCTCCCTCTACACTGTCCCCATCAAACACTCCCAGGACAGGTACAGCACGGTGTTAGATACAGAGTAAAGCTCCCTCTACACTGTCCCCCCATCAAACACTCCCAGGACAGGTACAGCACGGGGTTCGATACAGAGTAAAGCTCCCGCTAAACTGTCCCCATCAAACACTCCCAGGACAGGTACAGCACGGGGTTCGATACAGAGTAAAGCTCCCTCTACACTCTCCCCCATCAAACACTCCCAGGACAGGTACAGCACGGGGTTCGATACAGAGTAAAGCTCCGTCTACACTGTCCCCCATCAAACACTCCCAGGACAGGTACAGCACGGGGTTAGATACAGAGTAAAGCTCCCTCTACACTGTCCCTCAGCAAACACTCCCAGGACAGGTACAGCACGGGGTTTGATACAGAGTAAAGCTCCCTCTACACTGCCCCCATCAAACACTCCCAGGACTGGTACAGCACGGGGTTAGATACAGAGTAAAGCTCCCTCTACACTGTCCCCCATCAAACACTCCCAGGACAGGTACAGCACGGGGTTAGATCCAGAGTAAAGCTCCCTCTACACTGTCCCTCATCAAACACTCCCAGGACAGGTACAGCACGGGGTTAGATACAGAGTAAATCTCCCTCTACACTGCCCCCATCAAACACTCCCAGGACAGGTACAGCACGGGGTTCGATACAGAGTAAAGCTCCCTCGACACTGTCCCCCATCAAACACTCCCAGGACAGGTACAGCACGGGGTTAGATACAGAGTAAAGCTCCCTCTGCACTGTCCCTCATCAAACACTCCCAGGACAGGTGCAGCACGGGGTTAGGTACAGAGTAAAGATTCCTCTGCACTGTCCCCATCAAACACTCCCAGGACAGGTGCAGCACGGGGTTAGATACAGAGTAAAGATTCCTCTCCACTGTCCCCGATCAAACACTCCCAGGACAGGTACAACATGGGGTTAGGTACAGAGTAAAGCTCCCTCTACACTGTCCCCATCGAACACTCCCAGGACAGGTACAACACGTGGTTAGATACAGAGTAAACCTCCCTCTACACTGTCCCCATCAAACACTCCCAGGACAGGTACAGCACGGGGATAGATACAGAGTAAAGCTCCCTCTACACTGTCCCCCATCAAACACTCCCAGGACAGGTACAGCACGTGGTTAGATACAGAGTAAAGCTCCCTCTACACTGTCCACATCAAACACTCCCAGGACAGGTACAGCACGGGGTTAGATACAGAGTAAAGCTCCCTCTACACTGTCCACATCAAACACTCCCAGGACAGGTACAGCACGGGGTTAGATACAGAGTAAAGCTCCCTCTACACTGACCCCATCAAACACTCCCAGGACAGGTACAGCACGGGGTTCGATACAGAGTAATGCTCCCTCTACACTGTCCCCATCAAACATTCCCAGGACAGGTACAGCACGGGGTTAGATACAGAGTAAAGCTCCCTCTACACTGTCCCCCCATCAAACACTCCCAGGACAGGTACAGCACGGGGTTCGATACGGAGTAAAGCTCCCGCTAAACTGTCCCCATCAAACACTCCCAGGACAGGTACAGCACGGGGTTCGATACAGAGTAAAGCTCCCTCTACACTGTCCCCCATCAAACACTCCCAGGACAGGTACAGCACGGGGTTCGATACAGAGTAAAGCTCCCTCTACACTGTCCCCCATCAAACACTCCCAGGACAGGTACAGCACGGGGTTAGATACAGAGTTAAGCTCCCTCTACACTGTCCCCCATCAAACACTCCCAGGACAGGTACAGCACGGGGTTAGATACAGAGTAAAGCTCCCTCTGCACTGTCCCTCAGCAAACACTCCCAGGACAGGTACAGCACGGGGTTTGATACAGAGTAAAGCTCCCTCTACACTGCCCCCATCAAACACTCCCAGGACAGGTACAGCACGGGGTTAGATACAGAGTAAAGCTCCCTCTACACTGTCCCCCATCAAACACTCCCAGGACAGGTACAGCACGGGGTTAGATACAGAGTAAAGCTCCCTCTACACTGTCCCTCATCAAACACTCCCAGGACAGGTACAGCACGCGGTTAGATACAGAGTAAAGCTCCCTCTACACTGTCCCTCATCAAACACTCCCAGGACAGGTACAGCACGGGGTTAGATACAGAGTAAATCTCCCTCTCCACTGCCCCCATCAAACACTCCCAGGACAGGTACAGCACGGGGTTAGATACAGAGTAAAGCTCCCTCTACACTGTCCCCCATCAAACATTCCCAGGACAGATCCAGCACGGGGTTAGATACAGAGTAAAGCTCCCTCTACACTGTCCCCATCAAACACTCCCAGGGCAGGTACAGCACGGGGTTAGATACAGAGTAAAGCTCCCTCTACACTGTCCCCATCAAACACTCCCAGGGCAGGTACAGCACGGGGTTAGATACAGAGTAAAGCTCCCTCTACACTGTCCCCATCAAACACTCCCAGGACAGATACAGCACGGGGTTAGATACAGAGTAAAGCTCCCTCTACACTGTCCCCCATCAAACACTCCCAGGACAGGTACAGCACGGGGTTAGATACAGTGTAAAGCTCCCTCTACACTGTCCCCATCAAACACTCCCAAGACAGATACAGCACGGGGTTAGATACAGAGTAAAGCTCCCTCTACACTGTCCCCATCAAACACTCCCAGGACAGATACAGCACAGGGTTAGATACAGAGTAAAGCTCCCTCTACACTGTCCCCATCAAACACTCCCAGGACAGGTACAGCACGGGGTTAGATACAGAGTAACGCTCCCTCTACACTGTCCCCATCAAACACTCCCAGGACAGGTACAGCACGGGGTTAGATACAGAGTAAAGCTCCCTCTACACTGTCCCCATCAAACACTCCCAGGACAGGTGCAGCACGGGGTTAGATACAGAGTAAAGCTCCCTCTACACTGTCCCCATCAAACACTCCCAGGACAGGTACAGCACGGGGTTCGATGCAGAGTAAAGCTCCCTCTACACTGTCCCCATCAAACACTCCCAGGACAGGTACAGCACGGGGTTAGATACACAGTAAAGCTCCCTCTACACTGTCCCCATCAAACACTCCCAGGACTGGTACAGCACGGGGTTAGATACAGAGTAAAGCTCCCTCTACACTGTCCCCATCAAACACTCCCAGGGCAGGTACAGCATGGGGTTAGATACACAGTAAAGCTCCCTCTACACTCTCCCCATCAAACACTCCCAGGACAGGGACAGCACGGGGTTAGATACAGAGTAAAGCTCCCTCTACACTGTCCCCCATCAAACACTCCCAGGACAGGTACAGCACGGGGTTAGATACAGAGTAAAGCTCCCTCTCCACTGTCATGAACACAGTGTGGTTGAGAATGTAGAAATTTCCCCAACAATATTCCGCGAATTGCTTGTGTAATGTTCTGCCAAAAGCCCGTAAAGAACTGCGAGCAGTGAGACACAGAGCAAGGGAGCAGTAAAAGGCCAGCTCGGAATGGAGGGGAACTTGTCAGATTGTCTGTTTGATTCCCAAATCTCCCATCGAGAACATCGTAAGAATGTTCAGTCTATCCTTTCCTTGATTAGAAAAGGATTTAACACATTGTCCTGCTGTGACACAGCAACCAGACACAGCAGGAGTTAGGAAAAGAGCACTCACATCGCTAGTAACCCCTAACAGGCTGCAAAACAGTGACTCGATATCGTTACGCAATGAGTGATCCTGAGACAGTGAGAGATCCTTACCCTGCTGAATAAACAGTGACTCTGTACAGTTACACAGTGAGTGATCCTGACCCTGCTGAATAAACAGTGACTCTGTACAGTTACACAGTGAGTGATCCTTACCCTGCTGAATAAACAGTCTCTGTACAGTTACACAGTGAGTGATCCTTACCCTGCTGAATAAACAGTGACTCTGTACAGTTACACAGTGAGTGATCCTGACCCTGCTGAATAAACAGTGACTCTGTACAGTTACACAGTGAGTGATCCTTACCCTGCTGAATAAACAGTGACTCTGTACAGTTCCACAGTGAGTGATCCTTACCCTGCTGAATAAACAGTGACTCTGTACAGTTACACAGTGAGTGATCCTTACCCTGCTGAATAAACAGTGACTCTGTACAGTTACACAGTGAGTGACCCTTACCCTGCTGAATAAACAGTGACTCTGTACAGTTACACAGTGAGTGACCCTTACCCTGCTGAATAAACAGTGACTCTGTACAGTTACACAGTGAGCGATCCTTACCCTGCTGAATAAACAGTGACTCTGTACAGTTACACAGTGAGTGATCCTCACCCTGCTGAATAAACAGTGACTCTGTACAGTTACACAGTGAGTGACCCTTACCCTGCTGAATAAACAGTGACTCTGAACAGTTACACAGTGAGTGATCCTTACCCTGCTGAATACACAGTGACTCTGTACAGTTACACAGTGAGTAATCCTTACCCTGCTGAATAAACAGTGACTCTGTACAGTTACACAGTGAGTGATCATTACCCTGCTGAATAATCAGTGACTCTGTACAGTTAGAAGTTTAACAACACCAGGTTAAAGTCCAACAGGTTTATTTGGTAGCAAAAGCCACACAAGCTTTCGAAGCTCTGAGCCCCTTCTTCAGGTGAGTGGGAATTCTGTTCACAAACAGAACTTATAAAGACACAGACTCAATTTCCATGAATAATGGTTGGAATGCGAATACTTACAACTAATCCAGTCTTTAAGAAACAAAACAATGGGAGTGGAGAGAGCATCAAGACAGGCTAAAAAGATGTGTATTGTCTCCAGACAAGACAGCCAGTGAAACTCTGCAGGTCCACGCAACTGTGGGAGTTACAAATAGTGTGACATGAACCCAAGATCCCGGTTGAGGCCGTCCTCGTGTGTGCGGAACTTGGCTATCAGTTTCTGCTCAGCGACTCTGCGCTGTCGTGTGTCGCGAAGGCCGCCTTGGAGAACGCTTATCCGAATATCAGAGTCCGAATGCCCGTGACCGCTGAAGTGCTCCCCAACAGGAAGAGAACAGTCTTGCCTGGTGATTGTCGAGCGGTGTTCATTCATCCGTTGTCGCAGCGTCTGCATGGTTTCCCCAATGTACCATGCCTCGGGACATCCTTTCCTGCAGCGTATCAGGTAGACAACGTTGGCCGAGTTGCAAGAGTAGGTACCGTGTACCTGGTGGATGGTGTTCTCACGTGAGATGATGGCATCTGTGTCGATGATCCGGCACGTCTTGCAGAGGTTGCTGTGGCAGGGTTGTGTGGTGTCATGGTCACTGTTCTCCTGAAGGAGAACAGTGATCAAGGCCATCCCCACACCCCCACTTCTTGCCTTCAAACAACCGCACAACCTCAAACAGACCATTGTCCGCAGCAAACTACCCAGCCTTCAGGAGAACAGAGCGCCGCACTGTGGGAGAGTCACTGCTGAGGGAGTGCCGCACTGTGGGAGGGTCAGTGCTGAGGGAGCGCCGCACTGTGGGAGGGTCAGTGCTGAGGGAGCGCCGCACTGTGGGAGGGTCAGTGCTGAGGAAGTGCCGCACTGTGGGAGGGTCGGTGCTGAGGGAGCGCCGCACTGTGGGAGGGTCAGTGCTGAGGGAGCGCAGCACTGTGGGAGGGTCAGTGCTGAGGGAGCGCCGCACTGTGGGAAGGTCAGTGCTGAGGGAGCGCCGCACTGTGGGAGGGTCGGTGCTGAGGGAGCGCCGCACTGTGGAAGGATCGGTGCTGTGGGAGCGCCGCACTGTGGGAGGGTCAGTGCTGAGGGAGCGCTGCGCTGTGGGAGGGTCGGTGCTGAGGGAGCGCCGCACTGTGGGAGAGTCAGTGCTGAGGGAGTGCCGCACTGTGGGAGGGTCAGTGCTGAGGGAGCACCGCACTGTGGGAGGGTCAGTGCTGAGGAAGCGCCGCACTGTGGGAGGGTCAGTGCTGAGGGAGTGCCGCACTGTGGGAGGGTCGGTGCTGAGGGAGCGCCGCACTGTGGGAGGGTCGGTGCTGAGGGAGCGCCGCACTGTGGGAGGGTCAGTGCTGAGGGAGCGCTGCGCTGTTGGAGGGTCGTTGCTGAGGGAGCGCCGCACTGTGGGAGGGTCAGTGCTGAGGGAGTGCCGCACTGTGGGAGGGTCGGTGCTGAGGGAGCGCCGCACTGTGGGAGGGTCGGTGCTGAGGGAGTGCCGCACTGTGGGAGGGTCGGTGCTGAGGGAGCGCCGCACTGTGGGAGGGTCAGTGCTGAGGGAGCGCCGCACTGTGGGAGGGTCAGTGCTGAGGGGGCGCCGCACTGTGGGAGGGTCAGTGCTGAGGGAGCGCCGCACTGTGGGAGGGTCAGTGCTGAGGGAGTGCCGCAAAAAATAATACTTTTCACTGTATCCCAATACATGTGACAATAATAAATCAAATCTATGTACTCTATGTTCGGTATGTTTTGTCTGTATAGCGCACAAGAAACAATACTTTTCATTGGCAATACATGTGACAATAATAAATCAAAAATCCACCCTAACCAGCACGTCTTTGGAGTGTGGGAGGAAACCGGAGCACCCGGAGGAAACCCACGCAGACACCGGGAGAACGTGCAAACTCCGCACAGACAGTGACCCGAGCCGGGAATCGAACCCGGGACCCTGGCGCTGTGAGGCAGCAGTGCTAACCGATGATTTGGAGTGGTTAAGGAAAGTAAAGGGGTGGCATGGACCCAAGTTGGGCCGAATGGCCTCTGTGACCTGTGTGTGTGTGTGTGTGTGTTGGGGGGGCGGTGGGGGGTGGTGGGGGTGTAGAGACTGGTGAGCTCCCCCTGGGACAGGTGCAGGTCAGAAGGAGGGAGAGAGATTTAACACAGAGAGATACAGGGTGAAATGTGACTATATGTGTGGGTGTGTGTGTGTGTGAGGGTGGGTGGGTGTGTGTATGTGGGTGTGTGTGTGTGTGTGGGTGTGTGTGCGTGGGTGTGTGTGTGTGTGTGTGTGTAGGTGTGTGTGGGTGTGTGTGCGTGGGTGTGTGTGTATGTGGGTGTGTGTGTGTGTGTATGTGGGTGTGTGTATGTGGGTGTATGTGTGTGAGTGTGTGTGTGAGTGTAGGTGTGTGTGGGTGTGTGGGTGTGTATGTGGGTGTGTGTGTGGGTGGGTGTGTGTATGTGGGTGTGTGTGTGGGTGTGTGTGTGGGTGGGTGTGTGTGTGCATGTGTGTGTGTGTGTATGTGTGTGTGTGTGAGGGTGGGTGTGTGTATGTGGGTGTATGTGGGTGTGTGTGTGTGAGTGTGTGTGTGTGTATGTGGGTGTGTGTGTGTGTGGGTGTGTGGGTATGTGTGTGTGTGTGTGTGTAAGTGTGTGTGGGTGTGGGTGTGTGTGTGGTTGGGTGTGTGGGTGGGAGAGGCAGGTGAACTCATCCTGGGACAGGTACAGATCAGAAGGAGGGAGAGAGATTTAACACAGAGAGAGATACAGGGTGAAATGTGTCTATATGTCTGGGTGTGTGTGTGGGTGTATGTGGGTGTGTGTGTGTGTATGTGGGTGTGTGTGGGTGTGTATGTGGGTGTGTGTGTGTGGGTGTGTGTGTGTGTATGTGGGGGTGTGGGGGTGTATGTGGGTGTGTGTGGGTGTGTGTATGTGGGTGTGTGTGGATGGGTGTGTGTGTGTGTGTGTGTATGTATGTGGGTGTGTGTGTGTGGGGGTGTGTGGGGTGGGGGTTTGTGGGGGTGAGTATGTGGGGTGGGGGTGTGTGTGTGGGTGGGGTGTGTGTGTATGTGGGTGTGTGTGTGTGGGGGTGTGTGGGGTGGGGGTGTGTGGGTGTGTGTATGTGGGTGTATGTGGGTGTGTGTGGGTGTGGGGTGGGGGTGTGTGGGGGTGAGTATGTGGGGTGTGTGTGTGGGTGGGGTGTGGGTGCATGTGGGGGGTGTGTGTGGGGGTGAGTATGTGGGGTGGGGGTGTGTGTGTGGGTGGGGTGTGGGTGCATGTGGGTGGGGTGTGGGAGAGGCAGGTGAGTTCACCTGGGACAGGTGCAGGTCAGAAGGAGGGAGAGAGATTTAACACAGAGAGAGATACAGGGTGAAATGTGTCTATATGTCTGGGTGTGTGTGTGGGTGTGTGGGTGTATGTGGGTGTGTGTGTGTGTGTATGTGGGTGTGTGTGTGGGTGTGTATGTGGGTGTATGTGGGTGTGTGTGTGTGGGTGTGTGTGTGTGTGTGTATGTGGGGGTGTGGGGGTGTATGTGGGTGTGTGTGGGTGTGTGTATGTGGGTGTGTGTAGGTGTGTATGTGGGTGTATGTGGGTGTGTGTGGATGGGTGTGTGTGTGTGTATGTATGTGGGTGTGTGTGTGTGGGGGTGTGTGGGGTGGGGGTTTGTGGGGGTGAGTATGTGGGGTGGGGGTGTGTGGGTGGGGGGTGTGTGTATGTGGGTGTATGTGGGTGGGGGTGTGTGGGGTGGGGGTGTGTGTATGTGGGTGTATGTGGGTGTGTGTGGGTGTGGGGTGGGGGTGTGTGGGGGTGAGTATGTGGGGTGTGTGTGTGGGTGGGGTGTGGGTGCATGTGGGGGGTGTGTGGGGGGGGTGTGGGGGGTGGGGGTGTGTGGGGGTGAGTATGTGGGGTGGGGGTGTGTGTGTGTGTGGGTGGGGTGTGGGTGCATGTGGGTGGGGTGTGGGAGAGGCAGGTGAGTTCACCTGGGACAGGTGCAGGTCAGAAGGAGGGAGAGAGATTTAACACAGAGAGAGATACAGGGTGAAATGTGTCTCTGTGTGTGGGTGTCTGTCTCTCTCTCTGACTCATTCCTCCAGAGTTGGGCTGCCGGGAGCGCGCAGGAGGCGCCCCAGCCTCGTGCACGCGCCTGGCCAGCCCGCGGGGGCGCGCAGCAGAGCGTCGGGGGCGCGCCTGTGCTGCTAGCAGCAGTCAGTTTCAGGCGTTGTGTTAGTTGTCTGTTGCAGAGAGGGGAAGGGGGAATTCCTGGATTATACAGCCTTCTCTCACTGTGTGTGTCTCTATCCACACCACACACAGGCGACTGGGACAATATTTTTGCTTTGTTGTGCTTTCTTTTCCCTGGGAGAAAGACAGAGGGAGAATTTTGCCAAACCCCAGTATGTCTGGAGCGCTGACTTTGTCGTGTTTTCTGCTCGTCCTGTGCGGATACGCTCTCTGCAATAGACACTCGGTGCATTGGAATAGCAGCAACCCACAGTAAGTACAAAGCTTCAGCATTTCCACACAGAGAGAAAGCTTCCTCCTCCTATTCAGAGAAAGTGTCTGAGAGAGAGAGAGAGGAGGGGAGGGGATGATACAGTTAGATTGGGAGAGAGAGAGAGAGGGAGGGAATGGGAGACTTAGATTGTGTGTGTGAGAGGGGGAATGAGACACTTAGATTGGGAGAGAGAGAGAGAGGGAATGAGACATTTAGATAGAGACAGAGAATGATACATTTAGATTGGAGAGAGAGGGAATGAGACACTTAGATTAGGAGAGAGAGAGAGAATGGTACATTTAGATTGGAGAGAGAGAGAGGGAATGAGACACTCAGATTGGGAGAGAGAGAGGGAGAGAGAAAGATACACTTAGATTGGGAGGGAGAGAGGGAATGAGACACTTCGATTGAGGGAATTAGACACTTTGATTGAGAGAGAGAGGGAATGAGACACTTTGATTGAGAGAGAGAGGGAATGAGACACTCAGATTGGGAGAGAGAGAGGGAGAGAGAAAGATACACTTAGATTGGGAGGGAGAGAGGGAATGAGACACTTCGATTGAGGGAATTAGACACTTTGATTGAGAGAGAGAGGGAATGAGACACTTTGATTGAGAGAGAGAGAGGGAATGAGACGCTTTGATTGAGAGAGAGAGAATGAGACACTTCGATTGGGAGAAAGAGTGAGAATGAGACACTTAGATTGGGAGAGAGAGAGAGGGAATAAGACACTTAGATTGGAGAGAGAGAGAGAGAATGAGACACTTAGATTAGGAGAGAGAGAGAGAAAATGGTACATTTAGATTGGAGAGAGAGGGAATGAGACACTCAGATTGGGAGAGAGAGAGGGAGAGAGAAAGATACACTTAGATTGGGAGGGAGAGAGGGAATGAGACACTTCGATTGAGAGAGAGAGAATGAGACACTTTGATTGGGAGAGGGAGAGAGAAAGATACACTTAGATTGGGAGAGAGAGGGAATAAGACACTTAGATTGGAGAAAGAGAGAATGAGACACTTAGATTGGGAGAGAGAGAATGAGACACTTAGATTGGAGAGAGAGAGGGAATGAGACACTTAGATTGGGAGAGAGAGAGAGAATGGTACATTTGGACTGGGAGAGAGAGAGAGAGAATGAGACACTCAGATTGGGAGAGAGAGAGAGAATGAGACACTCAGATTGGGAGAGAGAGAGAGAGAGGGAATGAGAAACTTGGATTGGGAGAGAGAGGGAATGAGAAACTTAGATTGGAGAGAGAGAGGGAATGAGAAACTTAGATTGGAGAGAGAGAGAGAATGAGACACTTAGTTTGGGAGAGAGAGAGAGAGAATGAGACACTTAGATTGGGAGAGAGAGAGAGAGTCAAAGAGAAAAAGGAAGCATTTGTCAAAGCTAGGAGGCTGGGAACACACGAAGCAAGTGTGGAATAGAAGGAAAGTAGAAAGAAACTTAAGCAAGGAGTAGGAGGGATAAAAGGAGTCCCAAAAAATCATTGGCCAGCAGGATTATGGAAAATCCCAAGGCTTTTTATACATAAATAAAGAGCAAGAGGGTCGCCAGGGAGAGGGTTGGCCCACTCAAGGACAGGGGAGGGAATCTATGCGTGGAGCCAGAGGAAATGGGCGAGGTATTAAGTGAGTACTTTGCGTCAGTATTCACCAAAGAGAAGGACTTGGTGGATGATGAGTCTGGGAAAGGATGTGTAGATGGTTTGAGTCATGTTGAGATCAAAAAGGAGGAGGTATTGGGGTTCTTGAGAAACATCAAGGTAGACAAGTCCCTAGGGCCTGATGGGATAAACCCTAGAATACTGAGAGAGGCAAGGGAGGAAATTGCTGGGGCCTTGAGAGAAATCTTTGTATCCTCACTGGCTACAGGGGAGTTCCCAGAGGATTGGAGAATGGCCAATGTTGTTTCTTTGTTTAAGAAGGGTAGCAAGAATGATCCAGGTAATTACAGGCTGCTGCGCCTTACATCAGTGGTAGGGAAATTAATGGAGAGGATTCTTCGAGACAGGCTTCATTCCCACTTGGAAATAAGTGGACGTATTAGTGAGAGGCAACATGGTTTTGTGAAGGGGAGGTCGTGTCTCACGAACTTGATCGAGTTTTTCGAGGAAGTGACGAAGATGATTGATGAGGGTAGGGCAGTGGATGTTGTCTACATGGACTTCAGTAAGGCCTTTGACAAGGTCCCTCGTGGCAGACTGGTGCAGAAGGTGAAGTCGCATGGATCAGAGGTGAGCTGGCATGGTGGATACAAAACTGGCTTGGTCAAAGAAGACAGAGGGTAGCAGTGGAAGGGTGTGTTTCTGAATGGAGGGCTGTGACAAGTGGCGTTCCTCAGGGATCAGTGCTGGGACCTTTGCTGTTGATAATATATATAAATGATTTGGATGAAAATGTAATTGGTTCGATTAGTAAGATTGCGGATGACACAAAGGTTGGTAGATTTGCGGATAGCGATGAGGATCATCAGAGGATACAGCAGGATGTAGATCAGTTGGAGACTGGGGCGGAGAGATGGCAAATGGAGTTTAATCCGGACAAATGTGAGGTAATGCATTTTGGAAGGTTTAATACAGATAGGAAATATACAGTAAATGGCAGAACCCTTAGGAGTATTGATAGGCAGAGGGATCTGGGTGTACAGGTACACAGGTCACTGAAAGTGGCAACGCAGGTGGAGAAGGTAGTCAAGAAGGCATACGGCATGCTTGCCTTCATCGGCCGGGGCATTGAGTTTAAAAATTGGCAAGTCATGTTGCAGCTTTATAGAACCTTAGTTAGGCTGCACTTGGAATATAGTGTTCAATTCTGGTCGCCACACGACCAGAAGGATGTGGAGGCTTTGGAGAGGGTACAGAAAAGATTTACCAGGATGTTGCCTGGTATGGAGGGCATTAGCTATGAGGAGAGGCTGGAGAAACTTGGTTTTTTCTCACTGGAACGACGGAGGTTGAGGGGAGACCTGATAGAAGTCTACAAGATTATGAGAGGCATGGACTGAGTGGATAGTCAGAAGCTTTTTCCCAGGGTCAATTACTCGGGGGCACAGGTTTAAGGTGCGAGGGGCAAGGTTTAAAGGAGATGTACGAGGCAAGTCTTTGACACAGAGGGTGGTGGGTGCCTGGAACTCGCTGCCGGGGGAGGGAGTGGAAGCGGATACGATAGTGAGTTTTAAGGAGCGTCTTGACAAATACCTGAATAGGATGGGAATAGAGGGATACGGTCCCCGGAAGGGGAGGGGGTTTTAGTTCAGACGGGCAGCATGGTCGGTGCAGGCTTGGAGGGCCGAAGGACCTGTTCCTGTGCTGTAATTTTCTTTGTTCTTTGATACACTTTGAGAGAGAGAGAGGGAATGACGCACTTCGATTGGGAGAGAAAGAGGGAATGAGACACTTAGATTGGGAGTAGGAGAGCGGCACGGCAGCACGGTGGTTAGCACTGCTGCCTCACAGCTCCAGGGACCCGGGTTCGATTCCCAGCTCGGGTCACTGTCTGTGTGGAGTCTGCACATTCTCCCCGTGTCTGCGTGGGTTTCCTCCGGGTGCTCCGGTTTCCTCCCACAGTCCAAAGATGTGCGGGTTAGGGGGATTGGCCGTGCTAAATTGCCCCTTAGTGTCAGGGGGACTAGCTACGGTTATGGGATAGGATAGGGCCTGGGTGGGATTGTGGTCGGTGCAGACTCGATGGGCCGAATGGCCTCCTTCTGCACTGTCGGGATTCTATGATTCTATGATACACTTACATTGAGAGATAGAGAGAGGGAGGGAGTGATGCACTGAGATAGAGAGAGAGGGAATGAGAGACTTAGATTGAGAGAGAGGGAGTGATGCACATAGATTGGAGAGAGAGGCGGAATGAGAAACTTAGATTGGAGAGAGAGAGGGAATGAGATACTTAGATTGGGAGAGAGAGGGAATGAGATACTTAGATTGGGAGAGAGAGGGAATGAGACACTGAGATTGGGAGAGAGAGGGAATGAGACACAGATTGGGAGAGAGAGGGAATGAGACACTGAGATTGGGAGAGAGAGGGGGAATGAGACACAGATTGGGAGAGAGAGGGAATGAGACACTTAGATTGGGAGAGAGAGAGGGAATGAGACACAGATTGGGAGAGAGAGGGAATGAGACACTGAGATTGGGAGAGAGAGGGAATGAGACACTGAGATTGAGAGAGAGGGGGAATGATACACTTGGATAGAGAGAGAGAGGGAATGATAGACTTAGATTGGAGAGAGAGAGAGAGAGAATGATACACTTAGGTTGGAGAGAGAGAAAATGATACACTTCGGTTGGAGAGAGAGAGAGGGAATGAGACACTGAGATTGGAGAGAGAGAGAATGAGACACTTGGATTGGGAGAGAGAGAGAGAGTGAGGGAATGATACACTTAGATTGGAGAGAGAGAGAGAATGGTACACTTAGATTGAGAGAGAGGGAATGAGACACTTAGATTGAGAGAGAGAGAGAGGGAATGATATACTGAGATTGAGAGAGAGAGGGAATGATACACTTGGATAGAGAGAGAGAGAGGGAATGAGACACTTAGATTGAGAGAGAGAGAGGGAATGATATACTGAGATTGAGAGAGAGAGAGGGAATGATACACTTGGATAGAGAGAGAGAGGGAATGAGACACTTAGATTGGAGAGTGAGAGAATGATACACTGAGATTGGAAAAGAGAGAGAGGGAATGGGACACTTGTATTGGGAGAGAGAGAGAGGGAATGATACACTGAGATAGGGAGAGGGGTGCGGGTGGTGATTTTCTGGGATTAGGGATGATAGGCGGACAGGGATCTCTCATTCCCAGTGTATTATCCCTCTCCGCTCTCCTGCTGTGATTACGATGAGAATCTCGATCTGCTGTTGGGTTTTTTACAAAGTGTTTGAAAGCTGGTGAAGTTGGAGTGGGGAGATATAAGCTCTCCTGCCTGTGTATTGTTGTCTTTCTGAAGCAGGAGTATTCCTTTCTGTCCCACTGCCTGATAAATATTGAATGAATATTCTGCACATTTCTGACTCGCTCTCTGTACCAGCAGAATCTCGGTTTACATATTTAACCCTGGCTGAGTGTCTGAGTGAGGGAGGGGCAATCTGATTCATTAATATGGGACCTCTCTGTGTCTATGCGTGTGAGTCTGTGCGTGTGAGTCTGTGCGTGTGTGTCGGTGCGTGTGTGTCGGTGCGTGTGTGTCGGTGCGTGTGTGTCGGTGTGTGTGTGTCGGTGTGTGTGTCGGTGTGTGTGTGTCGGTGTGTGTGTGTCGGTGTGTGTGTGTCGGTGTGTGTGTGTCGGTGTGTGTGTGTCGGTGTGTGTGTGTCGGTGTGTGTGTCGGTGTGTGTGTCGGTGTGTGTGTCGGTGTGTGTGTCGGAGTGTGTGTCGGTGTGTGTGTGTCGGTGTGTGTGTGTCGGTGTGTGTGTGTCGGTGTGTGTGTGTCGGTGTGTGTGTGTCGGTGTGTGTGTCGGTGTGTGTGTCGGTGTGTGTGTCGGTGTGTGTGTCGGTGTGTGTGTCGGTGTGTGTGTGTCACTGTGTGTGTGTGTCACTGTGTGTGTGTGTCACTGTGTGTGTGTGTGTCTGTGTGTGTCTGTGTGTGTGTCTGTGTGTGTGTGTGTGTCTGTGTGTGTGTGTGTGTGTGTCGGTGTGTGTGTGTGTGTGTGTGTCGGTGTGTGTGTGTGTGTCGGTGTGTGTGTGTGTGTCGGTGTGTGTGTGTGTGTCGGTGTGTGTGTGTGTGTGTGTCGGTGTGTGTGTGTGTGTCGGTGTGTGTGTGTGTGTCGGTGTGTGTGTGTGTGTCGGTGTGTGTGTCGGTGTGTGTGGCGGTGTGTGTGGCGGTGTGTGTGTCGGTGTGTGTGTGTGTGTCGGTGTGTGTGTGTGTGTGTCGGTGTGTGTGTGTGTGTGTCGGTGTGTGTGTGTGTCGGTGTGTGTGTGTGTGTGTCGGTGTGTGTGTGTGTGTCGGTGTGTGTGTGTGTGTGTCGGTGTGTGTGTGTGTGTGTGTGTCGGTGTGTGTGTGTGTGTGTCGGTGTGTGTGTGTGTGTGTCGGTGTGTGTGTGTGTGTGTGTGTGTGTGTCGGTGTGTGTGTGTGTGTGTCGGAATGTGTGTGTGTGTGTCGGTGTGTGTGTGTGTGTCGGTGTGTGTGTGTCGGTGTGTCGGTGTGTGTGTGTCGGTGTGTGTGTGTGTGTCGGTGTGTGTGTGTGTCGGTGTGTGTGTGTGTGTGTGTGTCGGTGTGTGTGTGTGTGTCGGTGTGTGTGTGTGTGTGTCGGTGTGTGTGTGTGTGTCGGTGTGTGTGTGTGTGTGTCGGTGTGTGTGTGTGTGTCGGTGTGTGTGTGTGTGTGTCGGTGTGTGTGTGTGTGTGTCGGTGTGTGTGTGTGTCGGTGTGTGTGTGTGTCGGTGTGTGTGTGTGTGTGTCGGTGTGTGTGTGTGTCGGTGTGTGTGTGTCGGTGTGTGTGTGTGTGTCGGTGTGTGTGTGTCGGTGTGTGTGTGTGTGTGTCGGTGTGTGTGTGTCGGTGTGTGTGTGTCGGTGTGTGTGTGTCGGTGTGTGTGTGTCGGTGTGTGTGTGTCGGTGTGTGTGTGTCGGTGTGTGTGTGTCGGTGTGTGTGTGTCGGTGTGTGTGTGTCGGTGTGTGTGTGTCGGTGTGTGTGTGTCGGTGTGTGTGTGTCGGTGTGTGTGTGTCGGTGTGTGTGTGTCGGTGTGTGTGTGTCGGTGTGTGTGTGTCGGTGTGTGTGTGTCGGTGTGTGTGTGTCGGTGTGTGTGTGTCGGTGTGTGTGTGTCTGTGTGTGCGTGTGTGTCTGTGTGTGTGTCTGTGTGTGTGTGTGTGTGTGTGTGTGTCTGTGTGTGTGTGTGACAGTGTCTGTGTGTGACAGTGTCGGTGTGTCTGTGTGTGTGTGTCTGTGTGTGTGTGTCTGTGTGTGTGTGTCTGTGTGTGTCTGTGTGTGTCTGTGTGTGTGTGTGTGTGTGTGTGTCTGTGTGTGTGTGTGTGTGACAGTGTCTGTGTGTGACAGTGTCTGTGTGTGACAGTGTCGGTGTGTCTGTGTGTGTGTGTCACTGTCTGTGTGTGTCACTGTGTGTGTGTGTCACTGTGTGTGTGTGTCACTGTGTGTGTGTGTCACTGTGTGTCTGTGTGTGTCACTGTGTGTCACTGTGTGTCTGTGTGTGAGTGTGTGTGTCAGTGTGTGTGTGTCAGTGTGTGTGTGTCAGTGTGTGTGTGTCAGTGTGTGTGTGTCAGTGTGTGTGTGTCAGTGTGTGTGTGTCAGTGTGTGTGTCAGTGTGTGTGTCAGTGTGTGTGTCAGTGTGTGTGTGTCAGTGTGTGTGTGTCAGTGTGTGTGTCAGTGTGTGTGTCAGTGTGTGTGTGTGTCAGTGTGTGTGTGTGTCAGTGTGTGTGTGTGTCAGTGTGTGTGTGTGTCAGTGTGTGTGTGTCAGTGTGTGTGTGTCAGTGTGTGTGTGTCTGTGTGTGTGTGTCTGTGTGTGTGTGCCTGTGTGTGTGTGCCTGTGTGTGTGTGCCTGTGTGTGTGTGCCTGTGTGTGTGTGCCTGTGTGTGTGTGCCTGTGTGTGTGTGCCTGTGTGTGTGTGTGTGTGCCTGTGTCTGTGTGCGTGTGTCACTGTCTGTGTGCGTGTGTCACTGTCTGTGTGTGTCACTGTCTGTGTGTGTCACTGTCTGTGTGTGTCACTGTGTGTGTCAGTGTGTGTGTCAGTGTCAGTGTGTGTGTCAGTGTCAGTGTGTCAATGTCAGTGTGTGTGTGTGTCTGTGTGTGTGTGTCTGTGTGTGTGTGTCTGTGTGTGTGTGTCTGTGTGTGTGTCAGTGAGAGTGTGTGTGTCAGTGTGTGTGTCTGTGTCTGTGTGTGTCTGTGTCTGTGTCTGTGTGTCAGTGTCAGTGTGTGTGTCAGTGTCAGTGTGTGTGTCAGTGTCAGTGTGTGTGTCAGTGTCTGTGTGTGTGTCAGTGTCTGTGTGTCAGTGTCTGTGTGTCAGTGTCTGTGTGTCAGTGTCTGTGTGTCAGTGTCTGTGTGTGTGTGTCTGTGTGTGTGTGTCTGTGTGTGTGTGTCTGTGTGTGTGTGTCTGTGTGTGTGTGTCTGTGTGTGTGTGTCTGTGTGTGTGTGTCTGTGTGTGTGTCAGTGTGTGTGTCAGTGTCAGTGTGTGTGTCTGTGTCAGTGTCTGTGTGTCAGTGTCTGTGTGTCAGTGTCTGTGTGTCAGTGTCTGTGTGTGTGTGTCTGTGTGTGTGTGTCTGTGTGTGTGTGTCTGTGTGTGTGTGTCTGTGTGTGTGTGTCTGTGTGTGTGTGTCTGTGTGTGTGTGTCAGTGTGTGTGTCAGTGTCAGTGTGTGTGTCAGTGTCAGTGTGTGTGTCAGTGTCAGTGTGTGTGTCTGTGTCTGTGTGTGTGTCTGTGTGTCAGTGTCTGTGTGTGTGTGTCTGTGTGTGTGTGTCTGTGTGTGTGTGTCTGTGTGTGTGTGTCTGTGTGTGTGTGTCTGTGTGTGTGTCAGTGTCAGTGTGTGTGTCAGTGTCAGTGTGTGTGTCAGTGTCAGTGTGTGTGTCAGTGTGTGTGTCTGTGTCTGTGTGTGTCTGTGTGTGTCTGTGTCAGTGTCTGTGTCAGTGTCTGTGTGTCAGTGTCTGTGTGTCAGTGTCTGTGTGTGTGTGTCTGTGTGTCAGTGTCTGTGTGTGTGTGTCAGTGTGTGTGTGTCTGTGTGTGTGTCAGTGTCAGTGTGTGTGTCAGTGTCAGTGTGTGTGTCAGTGTCAGTGTGTGTGTCTGTGTGTGTGTCTGTGTGTCAGTGTCTGTGTGTCAGTGTCTGTGTGTGTGTGTCTGTGTGTGTGTGTCTGTGTGTGTGTGTCTGTGTGTGTGTGTCTGTGTGTGTGTGTCTGTGTGTGTGTGTCTGTGTGTGTGTCAGTGTCAGTGTGTGTGTCAGTGTCAGTGTGTGTGTCAGTGTCAGTGTGTGTGTCAGTGTGTGTGTCTGTGTGTGTCTGTGTCTGTGTCAGTGTCTGTGTCAGTGTCTGTGTGTCAGTGTCTGTGTGTCAGTGTCTGTGTGTGTGTGTCTGTGTGTCAGTGTCTGTGTGTGTGTGTCAGTGTGTGTGTGTCAGTGTGTGTGTCAGTGTGTGTGTGTGTCAGTGTGTGTGTGTCAGTGTGTGTGTGTCAGTGTGTGTGTGTCAGTGTGTGTGTGTGTCAGTGTGTGTGTTTCAGTGTCTGTGTGTTTCAGTGTCTGTGTGTGTCAGTGTCTGTGTGTCAGTGTCTGTGTGTGTGTGTCTGTGTGTGTGTGTCTGTGTGTGTGTGTCAGTGTCTGTGTGTCAGTGTCTGTGTGTCAGTGTCTGTGTGTCAGTGTCTGTGTGTCAGTGTGTGTGTGTCAGTGTGTGTGTGTCAGTGTGTGTGTGTGTCAGTGTGTGTGTGTCAGTGTGTGTGTGTCAGTGTGTGTGTG